>NC_059297.1:26806139-26812371 GCF_017591435.1 Portunus trituberculatus
TGGTTTTCCATATTTGTGGCCACGTACTCGTCTGAAAGCACTGATTGAACAGTGCGGCGAGTGGGTGGACCAGTTCACTAGCACACTGGTGAAGCAGTCGAGGGCTAATTTTGTTCAGCAGCACCTTCCTCACCTCTATTTCATTTGTTTTCACTGTCACTATTTTGTCCTGCACTATTTCTGGGAGAGTGAGAGGAGCTTTTTCAAGGTTGGGGATGCACATTTTTCCGGCAAAGTGTTTTGCCAATACATTTGCCTTGTCCTGGGCAGTATGAGCCATGCTGCCGTCCCCCCGCACGAGAGAGGGGATGGTAGTGACTCGTTCGTTCCCTTTTTGTTCTTTAACTATGCTAAACCACCTTTTTGTCCCCACTTGGCCGCCTTTCAGCTTTCCCTTGAGGTTCTCTCGCCACCGTTCAGCGGCCCACACCTGAGTGTCCCTCATACACTATGCTGGGTCGCCTCTCTATGCCTTCGCCTGTTCCGCGCCGTGGGGTGCCTCTTGTAGGCTCGCCATGCGCGGAACTTGGCGTTAGAGGCAGTGCGACACTCAGGTCCAAACTAGGGCTGATCAGAAGCCTTGGATTTGTACTGTGAGTGCGGCACCAAGCGTGCCTGCAGAGAGTGGAGAGTCTCGGTGAACCGCCTCGCCTGCAAATCGGTGTCTCCTTGCAGCACACTCTGCCAGTCCCACCCCTTCAGAGCGGCTTGAAGTGCTCCTCAATTGGCAGCCTCCCACTTCCAGAGGGTGCGAGTGTGGCACTCCTCACGTGGTTTGCGGAAGTGGAGAGAGAGAGAGAGAGAGAGAGAGAGAGAGAGAGAGAGAGAGAGAGAGAGAGAGAGAGAGAGAGAGAGAGAGAGAGAGAGAGAGAGAGAGAGAGAGAGAGAGAGAGAGAGAGAGAGAGAGAGAGAGAGAGAGAGAGAGAGAGAGAGAGAGAGAGAGAGAGAGAGAGACTATATTCAGATAGATATAGTGATAAAAGACCACTGTAGAAGAAAGACATTGATTAGGATTGAAGTAATCTTTTGCTTTTTTTGGAGCTGTGTTTCATCAGTGTGGTTTGCTTCTTAATCATTTGAGGTTCAGTATGAAGAATACAGTATGACCAGAACTAAAATAATAAGCATCTTTATAATTCCTTCTCAAAAATTTCGACACTTCTTTTTGCTACCTTTAGTGGCTGAAAATACTGAAAAAAAACATAAACACTAAATAAATTATCAGAACAGTTGTCTTACTAGAGAGGACATCAATTGTGTTTTGTGATTGTTTGTTTGTTTGTTTCGACCGAGAGTCTTCAGTCTTAAGTTTTGTCTCCACACCTCTATCTATTATTCATTAATGATCTTAACTAAACTTCTTACCCTATCCACTCTTACGCTGATGATACCACCCTGCATCTTTCCACACCCTTTCAGAGACGACCAATCCAAGGTAAAGAGAATCTATTCTCTTTACCTTGGACCAACCCTTCAGGAAGTTAATAGAGCACGCAAGGACGCCACAGAACGCCTAATTTCTAATCTTTCTAAGATTTCTAATTGGGGTAGAGAAAAATTATTAGCGTTCAATACCTCAAAAATTCAATTCCACCATATATCAACTCGACACAACCTTCTTCAGTGACGCTCAACTGTTTCCCTCTTCCACACTGAATATCTTCGGTCTCTCCTTTACTTATAATCTTAACTGGAAACCTCACATCTCATCTCTTGCAAGAAAACAGCTTCTATGAAGTTAAGCGTTCTGAGGCGTCTCTGTCAGTTTTTCGCGCTCCTCCAACTGCTTACTCTGTGTAAGGGCCTTATCCGTCTTCCTATGGCGTACTCTTCGCATGTTTGGGGGAGTTCTAATCACACAGTTGTATTACAAAGGGTGGAATCAAAAGCTTTTTATCTCATCAACTTCCCTCCTCTGACTGACTGTATTCAGACTCTTTCTCACCGCCGAAATGTTGCATCTCTCGCCACCTTTTATTAGTATTTTCAAGCTTACTGCTCTTCTGATCTTGCTAACTACACTTCTCTCTTGCTGCGTACTCGCTGCGCAAGGCTCTCTTTTTTCCTCTCATCCCTATTCTATCCAACTCCCTAATGCAAGAGTTAACCAGTATTTTCAGTCATGCATACCTTTCTCTGATAAACTCTGGAACTCCCTGCATGCTTCTGTACTTCCATCTTCCTACAATTTGACTTCTTTTAAGAGGAAGGTTTCAAAACATTTGTCCTAGACTTTTAGCTAATTCTGTTTTGATCTTAAAGGGAACTGGCAATCAAGTGGGCCTATTTTTTTTCTTGCCCTTGGCCGGCTTCCCCTCTTGCATAAAAAAAAAAAAAAGAAAACCCCTCCTGTCCTGTCTTACATGCGCTCTGACACGCCTTCACTCATAGTACCAGTTCCACTGTTACTCTTTCGTTTCCTAGCAAACCAACAAAAGTACTATATCCCTAATCAAGTTTCACAATCAAGTATGATCGCTGTCTTTGGTTTCGGAGCGTACCAAAAAGGGAACCAGTACGGCAACAGGGCCAATTCCAGTCTTTTTGTAAGTTATCCAACCCAAACGCCTCCCTTGTTGGTAAGCTACCGAAAAATAGGAGGCTATGAAACTCGCCCCTTGTCTCACGTATGGATTGAAATTACAAAACATCTCGTCTCCTGCGCACCTTGGTCTCGTCTACTCATGCCCTTATTTTATCCTATTTGTTCCCTTATTTGCTTGACGCGCGTCCATTTATATTGCTACACGCACGAACTTAATTTATTACAGAACATCTAAGTCTCATCCACTTGTCATGTCCTACTTTCGTTCTGCCTTCCCTGTGTTCTCGTCCTCCACTGTCACGTGTGTGTCCTGCTGATCAGAGTTAAGATTATAGAACATCTCATATCTTCTGCATATTTCATTCTCTTCCGCTTGTTTCCATCCTCTCTCACGTGTATAGACTCCGACCCACACGTGTCTGACTTGAAACGTCCCAGATCGATGTCAAGGTAATGTTAACAATTGCTGCAAGCGTACAGGTCGTCAGGGGCTGTTAACTTGGTATGTAACTAGTTCTGCACCAACACGGGTCTTACTCATTCCGCCCCGCATGACTCAAGAGCCGCAAGCACGCATATAAACACACTCGTATTGAATAAAAAGCAGACATCCAGATGTGCATTTAAGACCTCATTTCCCATTTCAATTTTCTTAGATGTTGATTATGCTGCCCTTGACTTATCGACCAGAAGAGTGAGTAAATACATTAGTTTCTCTTTTCTTCGTCTGTGATCATGATTACCTCGCGTACCAATTAGCAAAAATGGAAAAGTAATAAATTCGACGGTATGTTGTCCTGTACGTATCGAATGGATCATTACAACATGATCATTTAAATAAATTTCTTTTCCATTTTCATTTCTAATTTGATTTGTTTTTATCTCCTACGAAATGAAAAAAAAAGGACTGTAAAGATTATTAATTACCTTTATCGAGATGCCATGTTAACAGGGATGTCAATTTTTTTTTTTTTCATTTTCTTCCAAAAATAGTGGTTGACATTCTTTTTCTACAATTTTTCATCGGAGAAATCAAGACATCAAAGAAACTGAATAGCAAGACTACGTTCTTGTCAGGTTTGTGATACATTTCAAAAGATTTTTTTTTTTTTTTACAATAACAAATATCAAATATCACAATTGCTTTCACGTCCTAACCTTACCAACTCAATTATTTCTCATATATATATATATATATATATATATATATATATATATATATATATATATATATATATATATATATATATATATATATATATATATATATATATATATATATATATATATATATATATATATATATATATATATATATATATATATATATATATGTATATATGTATATATCTATCTATCTATCTATCTATCTATCTATCTATCTATCTATCTATATATATATATATATATATATATATATATATATATATATATATATATATATATATATATATATATATATGTGTGTGTGTGTGTGTGTGTGTGTGTGTGTGTGTGTGTGTGTGTGTGTGTGTGTGTGTGTGTGTGTGTGTGTGTGTGTGTGTGTGTGTGTGTGTGTGTGTGAAAATAATAAGATTTGTAATGGTATAGTTTTCTTTTTCAGTTAGCTACGTACATAATATCTATAAGGATTCTACTAACATTTTCACTTTTTAACATGAGCAGCTCAGGTAATCCTTTTCCAAAGACTTTGTTGTCTTGGAGTTTTTTTTATATATATATATCGATCAGAACACGAGAATAATGACATCGCTAATGTTCGTGTTCACTACGCAATATTTGTGTAAACATCTAACTATCGTCCTCATTATATCCTGACATTAGCAATTTAGTTATCTATCTTCCTAAAGCTTGCATGTAGTCGAGATTTTTTTTCTAACTATTATAACTTGAAAAGTAATAACACCATAAAGATACAGCATTCGTATTCACTTAAGTATTAATGATGTTAGTTCTCACGTCTCCTATGCCATCGCGATTTATTTTCTTATTTCATCACTTACAACATGGTATATGATAACACTGGTAAAGGTATAGTATTCGTTTCCACTTGCATAGTATTTGTGTAAAGATTCCACACCTTAAAGTTATCTTTAAGCAATCATGACATTTATTTGACTAACAATTATTTCCTACTCTGCACATCTCGTCATCGGCCTGTGGCATCTCTTTGTATCGAATGACTTGGAATAAAATGCCCACAAACCTGTGAAGCAAGTCAAGGAACCTCCTGACCTGACTCACACCTTGAATTGCCAAGTCACATCTCGGTAGTGACTGGATGCAAGTAACCTAATTTAGTTTTTGTCATTCTTCTCTGTTCATCATTTTATCCGTATTATACAATAACTGAAATTAGTTAATGAAAGGAGACTAAGGTTCGTTTTTAATAATGAGAAATTAAGGTTTGTACATTTTTAAAAGCTTCGGGTACTGATGTGAATAGTCAGGTTCTCATGCGTGCTTCTTTTCTTTTCAAACTGTCACTAGAATCGTAAATTAATTCCTTGCCTGATTCTGTTTCGATCTATCTATGACCTAAACTTATTTAAGAGGGAGGTTTCAAGTCCTTTAACTCATTCTTTTGGCTAACTCTCTCGGCTCTGTTCGGGAACTGGCATCTCAATGGCCTTTCTTGTTTTATCGTTTTCCCCTCTTACGAAAAAGGATAAATAAATAAATAAATAAATACGAGACCTTGAAAACACTAACAACTTCCTATATATAGCTTACCTAATTGTTTTTGTCTCCTCAACTTCTCAACCTCCTCTCTTTTACTCTCTTTATTTTTGCTGCAATATATGAAATTCGATGATGCAAGAAGAACAAGACTAATATGATTAATCGTTAATTTCAAGCTCTCATTACGTCTGTTTTCAAAAGGCACAGATGATTAAGCAGGTCTTCATTCTCTCTCTCTCTCTCTCTCTCTCTCTCTCTCTCTCTCTCTCTCTCTCTCTCTCTCTCTCTCTCTCTATATATATATATATATATATATATATATATATATATATATATATATATATATATATATATATATATATATATATATATATATATATATATATATATATATATATATATATATATATATATATATATATATATATATATATATATATATATATATATATATATATATATATATATATATATATATATATATATATATATATATATATATATATATATATATATATATATATATATCTGCAGTACTAGTATTTCCGGCACTTTCATCGTCGGGCTCCAGGGAACGACATCATTATTCGTATTTTGGTCAGCCCATCGGCAGCGAAGGCTTCCAACAAGGTTTGCACTTTTATAGACCATTACTTTGCTGTCCTTGATTTCCGGGAGCTCCTGATGACAGGTGTGGCCAAAGTCAAAGTAGGGAAAGGCGGGGAGCATTCATGCTGGCAGTGATGGACCGCAGAGCCATCACTATAATAGGTGGTGATAGTAGACTAAACCATTTAACTCAGATATCCGTGTGGCACTAGTGTGAAATGAGTATAGTGCTTATCTCTCTTACTTGTAGAGGAATGTGATGGTGGTGGTGGTGTAAGTAAGTTTGTCTTTTTTTTTTTCTTCTTTCTTTTAGGACGGTGTCCCATTTTCATGAGTCTGTTATTGAATGTACGAAGAGTAAAGGGATACAGTGGCTGTCCTTCCGCTTTTTGTCTT
>NC_059298.1:0-132500 GCF_017591435.1 Portunus trituberculatus
ATACTTCGCACTATGTTAACTATCTTTGAACTTAGCCCAATCTTTTCTAGCACTCTACCTAGCATTTCTCTGTTCACCCTATCATATGCTTTCTCTATGTCTAGAAAACCTAAGTATAACTTGCTACCATCTTTCTTCTTTCTCTCAATCAATTCATTCACCACAAACAGATTGTCTTCAGCTCTCCTGTCCACACGGAACCCATTTTGCTCTTCACCTAACACTCCATCTCACTCAATCCATTTACACAATCTTTCATTCAGAACTGCACTGAACACTTTTCCTACTGTGTTAACTACCGCAATTGGCCTGTAGTTTTTCAACTCATTCTTACTCTTGTACCCTCCCTTATGCAGCAAGGTCACCCTGCATTCATTCCACATTCTCGGCACTCTCTCCTCCTCCCATGTCAAAAAACTGTCCATGTCAACACTTCAAGATCTTGATCTTGATCTTCATACTACAGGCGACTCGGGATCACTCCTGAGCCGGGCCTTTGGGTCGGCAGCTCCTGTAGACGACAAAAGAAAGGCACACAGAAAAAAAGGTAAAAAAAAGAAGAAGAAAAAGGAAACAGGGTCCTTTGCTCTAACTGTCTGTACATCTGGCACGCCACATTCTCTCCAGAAACTCCTTCACCGCCTCAATCATCCTTTCATTCGTTTCTCTACTCAGTCCCAGCAGCACCACCATCCACTCCCTCCCCGTCTTTTCCACTCTTTCGTTCCTATTATCCCCTAACTCAGTCAACACCACTTGCATCATCTCATACCTGTCTCTGGCATACTTCACACACTCCAGCATCACATGCTTCACCGTCGCATCCTCTCCCGAGGGCCGAGTCACACATCTGGTACACTTTGCTGCGGGACTCAGACCACCTGTAACTCCTTGCAATCACATCCATACACTGTGCCCTAGCTCTGAAGAGAACATCACAACCCAGGCTTCCATCGTACCACCTCTCATACATCGGGGCCTCTTTCACCTTGTATCATTCCAGAGTAGTCTCGTTCCATCCCATTCCTCCATTCATTCAGTCCCATACTCTTCACATCTCTGTCTATCTCACTCTTCCACTTCCTCGCATCCCATTCTGTTCCCACTATGCCTCCTCTTGTCACGACCCATTCCAGCTCATTCTGATTCACCCCAGCCATTCTCACTGCCCACCCAACCTGTAGACCATTCCTCTCTGTCATTCTCATACACCTTTTCCTCCATTTGCTTCCACTTTCACTCCACAGATACACCTTCCTTGCTATTCTTGCATCATCCATTCTCTCAAGCCTAATCTTGTACCTAAGTGTTGCTTTTATAAGTCTTTCCCTAAAAGAGTTCCATCCCGTATCATCTCTTAAGGCTTCTACTGCCGTGTACCTCGGTGCATTCAGTGCCAGCCTAGCTACTCTACACTGCCCCACTTCTAACTTGTCAATTTTACTCTCGTTCCATGCAATCACATCCATACCATACATTATACTGGGGATAGCCACACCCTTCCACACTTCTCTCAGCACGTCATACTTACTTGCTCTCATCCTTGCCGCGCTTCCTAAACGGCCCACCCACTGGTTCACCAAGCTTATTTTTTAATTCTTTGACTTTTCACACCCATTCGGACTCATCCACATCCCTAAGTACTTGTATTCTTGTGCCTGCTTCAACTCATTCTCTCCCAGCCTCCATGCTGTATTACATTCATCCTCTGACCTATTCACAATCATCGCCTTACTCTTCTCACTACTAAACCTAACTCCAAAATCTCTTCCATACCCATAAACCACATCCAGCAGACTTTGCAGCTCCTCTGCTGACTCACTCATAACCACTACGTCATCTGCATAAAGAAGCACACCTATCTTATCATTCCCCACACTCACTCCTGCATTCATCCTTCTCATTCTTGCTGCTAACTCCTCTGTGTACAGGCTGAAAAGGGTTGGTGACAAAATACATCCTTGCCTAACTCCTCTCTCTCTCCTCACCCAGTCTGTTTCTATATCTCCTAAACTGTACTTAGCTCTGGTATCAACATACATGCTACGCACTATGTTGACTATCTTGGCACTCAACCCAATCTTTTCTAGGACTCTACTTAGCATTTCTCTATTCACCCTATCATATGCTTTCTCTATATCCAGGAAACCCAAATACAATTTACCTCCATCCCTCTTTTTTTTCTCAATCATTTCATTCTCCACAAACATGTTATCCTCAGCTCTCCTGTCCGCACGGAAACCATTCTGCTCCTCACCTAATACTCCAGCTCTTTCAATCCACTTACACAATCTGGCATTCAACACCACACTGAACACTTTGCCTACTGTATTGACTAACACGATCGGCCTGTAATTTTTCAACTCATTCTTACTCTTGTATCCGCCCTTATGCAGCAGAGTCACCCTGCACTCATTCCACATTCTTGGCACTCTCTCCTCCTCCCACACCTGGTTAAAAAGCTCAGTCATCCTGTCAATCACATCACCTCCATTTTTATACAGCTCATATGGTATTTCATCCGGCCCTGCTGCCTTCCCATTCTTCTGCCTTTTCACACACTTCTCCACCTCCTCCCTGCTGATCCTTTCATCCAGTTCATCTGCATTCCTTCTCTCCAGTGTCACACATCCTTCTCTCGCACCAAACACCTCACCTACACCACCCACTTCTTCCCAGAACTGTCTGATTGCCTCTCTCATTCCTTCCTTCTCTGTTACAACTTCACCATTCAACTTCAAACTCTCCACTCCAACACTGTCTGCCATATTCTCACCTCTCAAGAACTTGTACCATTCACGACCACCTTCCATGCCTTTCTCTCTTAAAGATTCAATCACACACCTTTCACACTTTACTTTGGCCTTCACTATCATTCGCTTTGTCACTCTCTGCTGCTTTACATACATTTCCCATGCATTCTGGTACTCATTCTCTGCCTCATCACTTTCATACCTCTTTTTCCTCAGCCACCTACATTGTCTACTCCTTCTCTTTCGCTCCTTTGTAGCCTCTCTGATTTCATCATTCCACCATAGTTTATGTACTTTCTTTCTTCTTCCTACTCTCACATACCCTATCTTGCTCTCTGCAGCACTCCGCACATCATCTACCAGTCTCTCATTCACGTGCTCCACATCATCCTAGCTTCTTGCACTCAGGTCCACCTGAAAGTTTTCCCACCCTACATCTCTCAGTTTCCACTTTCTCTTCTTACTGACCACTTTCACTTCTTTCCTACCATGCAACAGGCATTCCACAACCAGCATATTGTGATCAGACACAGTATCCACCATACCATCCTCATCTATCCATGTGTGACACAATTTCACGCATTCTTCCATTCACCAACACATAGTCTATCGCTGACTCCTGCTCCCTTGTACTCCAAGTCACACGTCCCTCAGCCAAAGTTACATTCAGATTCTCTAACTCCATTTCATCCACAAAATCCCCAAGCATCTCACCATTCCTGTTCACACGTTCTCCCAGGATTCCTACATGTACATTCATATCACCCATCACCAGCACTCTCTCCCCTCCATGTTCTCTCACAACTCTCTTCAATATGTCATACTTCCTCCTGTTCTCCTCTCAGCTCTTTCACCCATGACAGTCATGTACACCACCACCAGAACCATCTTCTCCACTCTGCCCTGACCATCTGTGCACTCCACTCTCACTGCCAACACATCCTCACTGCTCTCACACGTTCCCACACCAAGCTCCTCTACTTTCAATCCACTTTCTTTCCTATAGAGAAAGGCTACGCCTCCTCCCTGTGTCTCCTGAGTCTTACGTCCCTTCCCAATCATAGCAAACTCACATCCTTCCATTTGCACCTCACCTCTTAGGTGCGTCTCTGTAAGCCCGACTATGTCAAACTTCCATTCCTGGAGCTCCCTGGAAATATCCTCAAACTTACCCACACCCCATCCTCTCACATTCATGCATCCAATCCTCACACTCTCACTTGCCTGGCTAACAATGGCTTGAGCTTGAGCTTGAGCTTGAGTTGGGAGTCACCCAGCACTTGCTGTCAGTGTAGCCTTCTCCAATACACACCTGGAAATGAAAGAGTGGGGCAGGAAGTCTGAAGCATTAAAGCTTTCCCTCCCTCCCCCCTTCCTCATCATTCATCACATTCACACCTGTTCCCCATCCCTATCCCTGTCCCTGAGGGGTCCCTGCCTTTCAATCATTCTCATACGTTCCCTCCAGGCACCCTCTAAGAAATCTTTCACACCCTCTCAACACACAGCCCCAGCAGGTACTCCATCCATTTCCTAGCATTCCTCTCTCTCATCTCACTACATGTTTCTACTTCTATCTCTTCTGTCACTACACCTAACATCCTGTCTCTTGCACACCCGTACCCCTCACACTCCAGCATCAAATGTTTCTCTTATGTCTTCTATGCAAAATGTCGACATCATTGTATACACTTCCTCTATCACTCAAAGTTCTTATAAATGCAAAATAACATTAAAATAAAAGAATGTAATATGAAATGGTAAAGGAAAATGAAAATAACACGAGTATTATATTCCCAATAGCGAAATGGAGGTGTTGGGGTCACTCACAAATCTTGCTGAAAACACATTTTGCTGTAAGGATTGAAATATTTCTACTTAATCAGTGAAGTTGGCATTGTTCTGATATCTGATTTGTTATTAGCAAAGCAAACCAATTTCTAAACTACAATAGAATCGAGTCCAGCTGTGTTTTGGTTTACCGAAAAAAAAACAAAAAAAACGTTAAAGTCACTGCAAGGAATATAACGTTAACATAACATAAATAATAGGATAACAAAGGGCCACCAGGGCCCATCTAGGTTATCCTGTATCAGTCGCACAGCGACCTCGTCATCAGTACTTAAAGATACACTTACAAGTACACAATACATTATATACTAATTCTAAATATTTGGCCCGTTAACAGGGCTAAGTCCTGCAGCGAATTCCTCTACAATCTGTGATCCCCATACATGGGGATCATGTCTTCTTTAACTATAGTAAATTTCTTATAAAACTATCATGCAGCGCTATACATAATTATAAATCTAATAAATTTAAATGCTTACCTAATCTGTTTTTAAACATTGTCAAACTAGTGGTATTTACAACCCTCTCTGGCAATGCATTCCAGAAGTCTACCATCCTATGACTAAAGAAATATTTTCTTATATCTAACCTGCAGCCTTGCTTTCTAATCTTCCTGCCATGATTTCTAGTCCTACTTCCCTCCTCTAAGGTAAAGAAAGATCTCACATCTATGTAGTTTGTATCTGAGAACATTTGAAATAACTCTATCATATCCCCTCTTATACATCTCCTCTCAAATGAAAACATGTTTAATTCCTTTAATCTATCTTTATACTCCAGGCGCTTCAAAGCTGGTATCATCCTAGTTGCTCTTCTCTGAACTGCTTCTAACATGTTGATATCCTGCCTCTAATGGGATGACCAGGCCTGTATGCAATACTCTAAATGGGGCCTAACATAGGCATTATATAAGCTACGCACCACTTCCTTACTTTTATAACTAACATTTCTATTTATAAAACCCAGGATCCTATTTGCCCTATTTCTTGCTTCTAAACATTGCTTTGAAAATTTCATAGTCCTGTCTATCACTACTCCTAAATCCTTTCCTTCCTCTACTGCCTCTAGCCAACATCCCTCCATCTCATAGCTAAAGTTTGTGTTGTCTTTACCTAAATGCATAACCTGACACTTTTCAGAATTAAACTCCATCTGCCACCTGTCTGCCCATGCTATCAGCCTGTCCAGGTCTCGTTGTATTCTGTAATTGTCCTTTTCACCCTGTACTGCACATGCTATCTTAGTATCATCTGCAAACTTTGATACTTTGCTACTAATTACTATATCTAAATCGTTAATGTACACCAAGAAAAGAAGAGGTCCTAGCACTGATCCTTGGGGTACCCCACTAACCACTTCCTTCCACTCAGACATTACCCCATTTAATACTACTCTCTGTTTCCTATCAGAAAGCCATTCACTAATCCACTCAACTAACCTACCACCTATCCCATGTAGTCTCAATTTGTACACTAGCCTCCTATGTGGTACCTTATCAAACGCCTTGCTAAAATCTAGATATATAACATCTATGCTATTTCCATCATCTAACTCCTTGGTAATATATTCTAAGATATCGAGCAAATTTGTAAGACAGGACCTCCCTGATCTAAAGCCATGTTGGGTATCTCTAATTAATCTATTCTCATTTAAATGCTCCCAAATACTACCCTTAATGATTTTCTCTAGTATATTACATACTATACTAGTTAAACTGATCGGTCTATAATTATTTGCACCATCCTTCCTACCTTTTTTAACTATTGGTGTAAAATTAGCTAACTTCCAGTCCTGAGGTATCTCAGGATACAGGCCAAAAAACAGCAAAAAATTACAATCAATCTGAAAAGTCATAATAAAAATTTTGAGAAGTAGGTATATAGATGAAATTTATTATCTAAGCATAGTATCTACATATGAAACACTTCTCGTTACTTCAAATTTCACGTCATCTGGTTTGGGTTCTTTTGGTCGAAGGTTCTGTCAATATAAGTTTGCTGCCCTCGCAATATTATCAGGGTTCATGAGTGAGTGGGCACCGTCTGGTATGACTTCTTTCATCACTTCGTCGACGATTGTGGCAGACGATCTGAATAAATCCTGTTTTGCGAGCTCCTTCACCTGAAATAATTAGGTACTGATATACTCAATCCCTCAAAATAAACGTTTATTTACATTCTCGTAAAAATTTACCGTACAAAGAAACTAAAACAAGATAAAATATTACGTCATAACTTATATTTTATCATAATATCATTGTCTTTAATATGAAGAGAACTGTATATCTTATTTTTATTATTATTTTTTTTTTATCATAAAGCGAACCAAACTATTATATTATATTATGTTCACTCAGGAGCCCTATCAGCTGATGGACATAAACAAAGAAGAGTTTACAGATCTTAAGTTTGCGATAGCATTGTTCTTAAGAAATGCTAACATTTTACTTATCATTGAAAATTGTTTTGGTATAGTTGTTTCTTTTCATTCACTGTTCATGTTAAGTATATGGTAAAAATATGAGAAATATAAATTTAAGTTTACCATACTTAATTTAAGATCTGTAGAATCTCAACTCACTAAGTAGTGTAGTGGGAGAAAAAGGCCATCCAATATCATATATGTGCTATGTAAAACTTCACAGGCCTAACTGGATGTTATCGATCGCACATATATGTTAGCGATGGATCGGTAACCTGAGGGGATGGATAATTCTCCTTTGAATCAGGTAAGTGCTGGTTATAAAGGTCACACGCCTGTAAATGGTAAAAGTAAATCCGTGACATTGAGCTTTGCAGCCTGCCTGGTTTCATAAAACAGCGATGTGCATATATTCTTGCCTACTTTATAATTTTGAGACGGACAGAAACAACAAACTTATGTACAAACTTTACAAATCCATTTACTAATAATTGTGTAAAATGAACTCTTAATACATATTTTGCTATATGCGCAAAATATTGACAGGATAATTCTAAAGACATTTTTACTTAGCCTTATTCTTACAACCTTTCCTTTGGGATCTGTGAGTAAACATTTTTTTCTCTTTTCTGAGGGAGAAAGTTCGTTTTCAGTGTTGTTGAATTGATCAAATCAAATCATCACAAGTATGCAAATCTCACCTCCAACAACACCCTGCAAATAAGGAAACAGTTCTTGGAGAGTGACTGTGATCTCATCAAATGTTGATTTGTGTAAGCTTTTTTTGTTGTATAATTGTTTGTTAGGGTCCTAGTGTGTTTCTTTTCCCTCACAAACTCCGACATCTCTGCGTCTGGACATTATATTTTCAAACCTTTCTCTAATGTCACAATGTAAAACAAAGTTGCAAATTGACTCAACAAGACCAACATGCTGGTCTCGTTCTATGACTGGTGTTTCCAGTCCCTGGGCACCCATATTCAGTCGTAAACTCTATTGACTTACAATTTCAGTTGCATATTGACACATGTGAACCTGCCTTAACATAACCTAGTTAAGACAACATAAACTGCTAATACTTCTTTCTCAGAACCCTTCTGACTAATAGCATAGTCAGATTATGCTTGCTAGGTTAGGTTAGGTTAGATTTGTTTTGGTTATCATATTTTCATTCCCATATTCCGTCAGCTGAGTGAAATAGCAGTAAAGCTATTTCACTTAGCTGGAGGGACATCTATATTAGGACAGTGTCTGCATTAGTTTTAGCTAGATTTGTGCATTACATGACTTTTCAGATGTTAGAAGTTGATAATAGTGTGAGTAACAAATTTCTCTGGTTTGCAGTCCCTTGCAAATATATGTAAAATAATATGGACTACTACAGGTTAGTGTTTTTTTTTTTTTTTTTTCAGTTTAGGTATGGTTCAGTGGATCCATGCATTGTTTAGCCCAATCCTTGATACCACTGCTCATCCAGCCTTTGTCCACTCCATTATTTCTCAAAGTTTTGTTTCTGATGGTATTGTTTCAATATCTCAGGAGCTTCAGTAGAGGCATATCATGGTCCCTTGTGCTTGATTACTGTGAATATGAAGCATTTGCTCCAGCTAAAACATTATAAAATCTGATTAAACTTGGTTTTGAAATTAATTTTAATGTTACATGAATAAGACTAGAGAGGCCATTATATTCTGTTCACTTTAAGTCCAACCAAGCAATTTATATGACCTTAGGGCAATGGTAAAGGCACTAAAGGAAAATGAGTATGTGGTGAGAGATATCGCTGAAAAGAAAAAATGTGTGATCATAATAGGATTGCGGGAGGAAACTAACAGGAACTGGCAGGACAGGAGGGATAAGGAAAATGACAAGATTAAGTCTTTACTGAACAAGATCTCTGTGGAAGAAGAGGACCTATATGCTGAGGTAGAAGAAAGTGTTAGATTGGGAGCTTTTGAGGAAGGCAAGAATAGACGATTAAAATTGAAATTAAAGTCTCAGGTGGCAGCGGAGGCCTTGTTGAGGAGGGCTTGGAAACTTAAGGACTCTGAGGAAACCAAAACAATTTACATAAGAAGAAATATGTCACAAGATGAGAGAATGAAGATGAAGGAGCTAGTATCTGAAGTGAAGGAGAGGAATGACGAAAGAACAGAGGAGGAAAAGATCAAGTTTTTTTGGAGGATGAGAAATGGGAGGCTAAAGAAGTGGTGGATAAAACAGACAGAATAGGCATTACATGGAAGAACGAGACTAGGAATGGAATAAAAGTGACTTACACGAACATAGATGGATTTCTGTCTAAGAGGCTAGAATGTATGGATTACCTAAGAAATAATGAACCGGATATAATGTGTGTAGTGGAAACAAAGCTAAGGCCCGAAATAAAGCTAGACTGGTTTGTTGTAAAACACTACAAAGTATGGAGAAATGATAGAAAAAATAAAGGTGGTGGTGGTATAATGGTTCTTACTAAGGATGATCTCATAGTGAAGGAGGTGAACTATAGTAAGAGAAATGAAGTGATAAGTATGCTTATAACAGATGGCAAGAGGGACATTAATATTATAACAGTATACATACCACCCAGAACCAGTGCTTGGGAATATGAACAGTACCAAATGGTGATGAGAAATACTCTAGACAGAATGAAGCAAGAACTCATCAGAAAGGATAGAGTGATGATAGTTGGAGACTTTAATTGCAAAGAAATAGTGTGGGAAGACTACGAAGTGGTGAATGGTGGTGAGTGGGCAGAAGAATTGTTAAAGGTAGCAACAAATAACTTGATGACACAGTGGGTGAGATCACCAACAAGGTGCACGGGGCAAGATGTTGCAGCAAGGTTGGATTTGGTATTTACCAGGGAATCTCTAAAAGAGGAAATTGAACATGAAAGTCCCTTGGGGAAAAGCGATCATGATGTCCTAAGCTTTGAGCTGGATACAGAATTAAGCACGAATAAGATTGTGGAACGCAGGGAGGAAAAATTAAATTATACTACGGCAAATTATAACCATATAAGGGAGTTCTTTAATGAAATTGACTGGTCCGTGGTATACCAGGAAAGAGATATGCAATTGAAGTAAGATAAATTTATGGATTTGTATAACTCTGCTGTGAAAAAGTTTGTGCCATACTACAGGAAGGGGACTTTAAATAATAAACAGTGATTTAATAGAAATTGTGAAGAAGCAAAAAGAACAAAGAAAAGGCATGGAAGAAACTTAAGAAAAGCAGTGGTGTATTATCAAGGGAAGGCTACAAAACAGCAAGGAATAGATATGTTGAAGTAAGGAGAACAGCACAGAAGGAATATGAACAGAGGGTGGTGGAAAACTGTGATAGTGACCCAAAAATGTTTTACAAATTCATAAATGGAAAACTAAATAGAAGGGAGGCAATAGAAAAGGTAAAAAACGGGGAAGAAGTATATGAAGATGCTGGAGAGATAGCTGAAATTTTGAACGACAACTTTTACAAAGTGTTTACAAAGGAAGAGCATTTTATGGGAGGAAGGCCTACGGAAAGAAAGCAAATGCAGAACATCATGGTTACTAAGGAAGACGTAAGGAAAATTATAAGCAATCTGGATATTAATAAATCAATGGAGCCTGATGGGATATCTGGGAGGTTGCTAAAAGAATGTAAGGATCAATTGTTGAACCCCATATTTGATATTGTGGATACCTCCATACGAACAGGATTAGTCCCGAAAGAGTGGAAAAGAGCTGACATTGTGCCTATATATAAGAATGGTAGTAGAATGGAACCGCTAAATTATAGACCAGTATCGTTGACTAGTATATTGTGCAAGGTATGTGAAGAAGTAATTAAAGCTAAGTGGAGTGAGTATCTAGAAAGTGAAAACATTCTGAGTGAAAGGCAGTTTGGTTTCAGAAAAGGAAGATCGTGTGTATCCAATTTATTATGTTTTTATTCAAGAGTGACTGACATACTGCAACATAGAGAGGGATGGGTGGATGCTATCTACCTGGACTTGAGAAAGGCCTTTGATAAAGTACCACACAATAGACTGATGTGGAAACTAAAGATGACTGGAGGAGTAAATGATAAACTAGCAAAATGGATGGAAAATTACTTAGTGGTAAGAAAAATGAGAACAGTGGTGAGAGGAAGGAAGTCTGAGTGGAAGAAGGTAACCAGTGGAGTTCCACAAGGGTCAGTGCTGGGTCCCATCATGTTTTTGATTTATGTTAATGATATGCCAGTAGGAATTGACAGTTATATGAACATGTTTGCGGACGATACTAAAATTATGAGGAGAGTAAAGAATGTGGAAAATTGTAACAAGTTACAGGAAGATCTTGATAAAATATATGAATGGAGTAAAGAGTGGCAGATGGAATTTAATATGGACAAGACCCATGTTATGAAAATGGGAAGAAGTAGATACAGACCAAACTGGGATTACAGGCTGGGTGATGAGAAAATTAATTAAAGAGACCAATGAGGAGAAAGACTTAGGAGTAACCGTGCAAAACACTTTGTCACCGGAGAAACACATTAACAAGATTTTTTGGAAAACATACAACATGCTTCAAAATATTGGCCTTGCATTCCACTACCTAGATGAAGGAATGATGAAGAAGATATTATGTACCTTAATAAGACCTCAGCTAGAATATGCAGCATGTGTCTGGTCACCGCATATGAAGAAAAATGTGAAGAAGGTAGAAAGGGTACAAAGGCTGGCAACAAGGATGGTACCAGGACTCAGGGAGTTAGACTATGAGGAAAGACTGAGGAAGCTGGGGCTGACCACATTAAAAGAGAGAAGAACAAGAGGAGACATGATAACTATGTATAAATTGGTGAACAATATTGACATACTGGATAGAGAGTTGATAAAGGTGACCACAAGTAATTATCTCCGAGGACATGGAAAAAAGCCAATAAAGGACATCTGTCTAAATGACGTGAGAAAATACAGTTTCCTGCATCGTAGCATTGATAAGTGGAATAAACTGAGCAGTGATGTCATTGACGTGGTGTGTGTCAATCAGATGAAAGAGAGATATGACAGGAATGGACAAGGAGACAGGACACGGAGAGCTTAGCTCAGGCCCTGTAATACACAAATAGGTAAATACAAATAAGTAAATACACACACACACACACACACACACACACAAACCAGTCATGAAGAAAAAGACCTTGGGGTGACAATTACCAATGACCTATCGCCAGAGAGACATATAAACAAAATAATTGGAGAAGTATTGAACTTATTGAGGAACATAAGAGTGGCGTTCGTATATTTAGATGAAGAAATGATGAAGAAAATAATTACTGCAATGATAAGACCGAGGCTTGAATATGCAACAATACAGTGGGCTCCGAACTTAAAGAAACACATAAGGAAACTAGAGAAAGTACAGAGGGCTGCAACAAAAATGGTGCCTGACTTAAGAGATTTGACTTATGAAGACAGACTGAAAAGAATGCAACTTCCGACCCTGGAAAACAGAAGAGAAAGGGGAGACCTGATAGCAATATACAGAGTGATGATTGGCATGGAAAAATGGATAGGGAAGATCTGTGTATGTGGAATGAAAGAATGTCGAGAGGGCATGGGAAAAACTAAAATGGCCACTTATAGGAGAGATGTGAAAAAATATAGCTTCCCTCATAGAAGGGTGGAAGCATGGAATAGTTTAGACGTGGAAGTGGTCAACGCAAGGAATATTCATGATTTTAAGAAAAAGCTGGACATTAATAGATATGGAGACGGGACAACACGAGCATAGCTCTTTTCCCGTATGTTACAATTAGGTAAATACAATTAGGTAAATACACACACACACACACACACACACACACACACACACACACACACACACACACACACACACACACACACACACACACACACAAGAGAAAGGCCAGCCAAGGGCCAAAAAAGGAAAGTTAAAAATGGCCCACTTGAGTGCTGGCTTTCTAAGAAGTGCCAAAACCGTCAGCCAGAATTAGGGGAGCAAATGCCTCGATACCTCTCTCGTAAAAGAAGACAAGTTGTAGGAATTCGGAAATACAGATGCAGGGAGGAATTTCCAGAGTTTACCAGTGAAAGGGATGAATGATTGAGAGCACTGGTTAACTCTTGCATTAGAGAGTTGGACAGAATAGGGATGAGAGGAAGAAGAAAACCTTGTGCAGCGAGGCCGCAGGACGAGGGGAGGCATGCAGTTAGCAAGATCAGTAGAACAGTTACCATGAAAATAGCGATAAAAGATAGAAAGGGATGCAACATTTCAGCAGTGAGAAAGAGGCTGAAGAGGTTAGTGAGAGGAGGGGAGTTGATGAGACGAAGAGCTTTCAATTCCACCCTATCAAGCAAAGCTGTGTGACTGGAATACCCCCAAACATGCGAAGAGTACTCCATACAGGGACGGATAAGGCCCTTATACAGAGTAAGCAGTTGGAGGGGCGAGAAAAACTGTCAGAGACGCCTCAGAACTTCTAACTTCATAGAAGCTGTTTTAGCAAGAGATGAGATGTGAAGTTTCCAGTTAAGATTATGAGCAAAGGACAGACTGAGGATAATCATTGTGGAAGAGGGAGACAGTTGAGTGTCATTGAAGAAGAGGGGATAGTTGTCTGGAAGGTTGTGTCGAGTTGATAGATGGAGGAATTGAGTTTTTGAGGCATTGAAAACTACTAGATTTTCTCTGCCCCAATCGGAAATCTTAGAAAGATCGGAAGTCAGGCGTTCCGTGGCATCCCCGCGTGATCGATCTGTTGACTTCCTGATGGGTTGGATGTCTCTGAAAGAACGTGGAAAGATGTAGGGTGGTATCATCAGCGTAGGAGTGGATAGGGCAAGAAGTTTGGTTAAGGTCATTAATGAATGATAGAAAGAGAGTAGGTGACAGGACAGAACCCTGAAGAACACCACTATTACCTAATAGGTTTAGAAGAAGAACAGTAGCCATCTACCACAGCAGCAATAGAGCGGTCAGAAAGGAAACTTGAGATAAAGTTGCAGAGAAAGGATAGAAACCGTAAGAGGGCAATTTTGAAATCAAAGCTTTATGCCAGTCTCTATCAAAAGCTTTTGATATGTCTAACGCTACAGCAAAAGTTTCACCGAAATCTCTAAAAGAGGATGACCAAGACTCGGTAAGGAAAGCCAGAAGATCACCAGTAGAGCGACCTTGATGGAAGCCATACTGGCGATCAGACAGAAGATTGTGAAGTGACAGATGTTTGAGAATCTTCCTATTCAGGATAGTTTCAAAAACTTTAGACAAGCAAGAGATTAAAGCTATAGGACGGTAGTTTGAGGGGTTAGAACAGTCACCCTTTTTAGGAACAGGCTGAATGTAGGCAAACTTCCACCAAGAAGGAAAGGTAGAAGTCGATAGATAAAGTTCGAAGAGTTTGGACAGGCAAGGTGCAAGCACGGAAGCACAGTTTTTGAGAACAGTAGGAGGGACCCCATAAGGTCCATAAGCCTTCCGAGGGTTTAGGCCAGCAAGGGCATGGAAAACATCATTACGAAGAATTTTGATTGTATACATGAAATAGTCAGAGGGAGGAGGAGAGGGAGAGACAAGCCCAGAATCGTCCAAGGTGGAGTTGTGAGCAAAGGTTTGAGAAAAGAGTTCAAGTTTAGAGACAGAAGAGATGGCAGTGGTGCCATCAGGATGAAATAAAGGAGGGAAAGATCAAGAAGTGAAGTTATTTGAGATGTTTTTTGGCTAGATGCCAGGAGTCACGAGGAGAGTTTGAGTTTGAAAGATTTTGACATTTTCTATTTATGAGAGAGTGTTTGGCAAGTTGCAGAACAGACTTGGCATGATTATGGGCAGAGATATAAAGTACATGAGATTCAGGAGATGGAAGGCTCAAGTACCTTTAGTGGGCAACCTCTCTTTTATGTATAGCACGAGAACAGGCTGAGTTAAACCAAGGTTTAGAAGGTTTAGGTTGAGAAAAACAATGAGGAATGTACACCTCCATGCCAGACACTAACACCTCTGTTATGCGTTCAGCACAAAGAGATGGGTCTCTGACACGGAAGCAATAATCATTCCAGGGAAAATCAGCATAATACCTCCTCATGTCCCCCTAACTGGCAGAAGCAAAATGCCAGAGGCACCTTCGCTTTGGGGGATCCTGCGGAGGGATTGGAGAAATAGGACAAGGTACAGAAATGAGATTGTGATCGGAGGAGCCCAACGAAGATGAAAGGGTGACAGCATAAGCAGAAGGGTTAGAGGTACCTGGTGGCAGTGGGGTCGGCCAAGGTCTTTTGGCTCTTATGCCAGTTAACATAACATAACATAAAAACATAAATAATAGGATAACAAAGGGCCACCAGGGCCCATCTAGGTTATCCTGTATCAGTCGCACAGCGACCTCGTCATCAGTACTTAAAGATACACTTACAAGTACACAATACATTATATACTAATTCTAAACATTTGGCCCATTAACAGG
Source organism: Portunus trituberculatus (assembly GCF_017591435.1). Lineage (NCBI taxonomy): Eukaryota > Metazoa > Arthropoda > Malacostraca > Decapoda > Portunidae > Portunus > Portunus trituberculatus. The sequence continues at coordinate 15,492 of NC_059298.1, forward strand.
GCTAAGTTCTGCAGCGAATTCCTCTACAATCTGTGATCCCCATACAAGGGGATCATGTCTTGTTTAACTATAGTAAATTTCTTATAAAAACTATCATGCAGTGCTATACATAATTATAAATCTAATAAATTTAAGTGCTTATCTAATCTGTTTTTAAACATTGTCAAACTAGTGCTATTTTCAACCCTCTCTGGCAATGCATTTCAGAAGTCTACCACCCTATGATTAAAGAAATATTTTCTTATATCTAACCTGCAGCCTTGCTTTCTAATCTTCCTGCCATGATTTCTAGTCCTATTTCCCTCCTCTAAGGTAAAGAAAGATCTCACATCTATGTAGTTTGTATCTGAGAACATTTTAAATAACTCTATCATATCCCTCTTATACATCTCCTCTCAAATGAAAACATGTTTAATTCCTTTAATCTATCTCTATACTCCAGGCGCTTTAATGCTGGTATCATCCTAGTTGCTCTTCTCTGAACTGCTTCTAACATGTTGATATCCTGCCTATAATGGGGTGACCAGGCCTGTATGCAATACTCTAAATGGGGCCTAACATAGGAATTATATAAGCTACACACTTCCTTACTTTTATAACTAACATTTCTATTTATAAAACCCAGGATCCTATTTGCCCTATTTCTTGCTTCTAAACATTGCTTTGAAAATTTCATAGTCCTGTCTATCACTACTCCTAAATCCTTTCCTTCCTCTACTGCCTCTAGCCAACATCCCTCCATCTCATAGCTAAAGTTTGTGTTGTCTTTACCTAAATGCATAACCTGACACTTTTAGAATTAAACTCCATCTGCCACCTGTCTGCCCATGCTATCAGCCTGTCCAGGTCTCGTTGTATTCTGTAATTGTCCTTTTCACCCTGTACTGCACATGCTATCTTAGTATCATCTGCAAACTTTGATACTTTGCTACTAATTCCTATATCTAAATCGTTAATGTACACCAAGAAAAGAAGAGGTCCTAGCACTGATCCTTGGGGTACCCCACTAACCACTTCCTTCCACTCAGACATTGCCCCATTTAATACTACTCTCTGTTTCCTATCAGAAAGCCATTCACTAATCCAATCAACTAACCTACCCCCTATCCCATGTAGTCTCAATTTGTACACTAGCCTCCTATGTGGTACCTTATCAAACGCCTTGCTAAAATCTAGATATATAACATCTATGCTATTTCCATCATCTAACTCCTTGGTAATATATTCTAAGATATCGAGCAAATTTGTAAGACAGGACCTCCCTGATCTAAAGCCATGTTGGGTATCTCTAATTAATCTATTCTCATTTAAATGCTCCCAAATACTACCCTTAATGATTTTCTCTAGTATCTTACATACTATACTAGTTAAACTGATCGGTCTATAATTATTCGCATCATCCTTCCTACCTTTTTTAAATATTGGAGTAACATTAGCTAACTTCCAGTCCTGAGGTATCTCAGCAAACCTAAGTGATCTTTCAAAGATTAACTTAAGTGCTTCAGAAATACTGTCTACACCCTCCCTAAGTACTCTGGCATGTAGCTCATCAGGACCACTAGCTTTCCTATCGTCTAGTTCAAGAATAAATTTCCTAATAATTCCCGGTTTTATATCAATATTTTCTAAAGCTCTTAAACTACTCGTTGCACTGTTTGTAACAGGATTTCCTATTCTTTCCCTAGTAAATACTGAAGAAAATTGTTCATTCAATAATTCTAATATGTCTTCATTTTGATCCACTACTACACCATATTTTCTGAGTGGTCCAATCCTATCCTTATTTCTTTTATCACTGACCTTGTAATAACTACATAATTTTTTGGGATCTTTACTCCCAGCTGTAGCTAGTTTTATCTCTGCCTGCCTTTTACTTTTTTATAACCTTACTCAAATCATCCCTGACCTGTCTGTACCTAATCAAATCTACATCTTCCCACTTTTCTGCAACTCTCTATATGCCCTCTTCTTCTCTCTGATCTGTCTACCTATCTCGTGAGTCCACCATAATGGCTTCCTGTTTCTCTGCCTTATATCTTTGTAAGGGATACACTGCATCACTATACCCTTTACTACAACCTTAAAAATATCCCACATCTCCTGTGCAGTTTTATTTCCAAAACTATCTTCCCAGTTTACCTCTCCTAATAACTGACGTAACCTACCATAATTGCCTTTCTGATAGTTTGGGACTCTAGTCTTATTCACTATATTATCCCTACTGGAATTAATGATAAATCTAATTATATGATGGTCACTGTTTACTAAAGTCTCTCCTATCTCAACTTCTTTTAAACAATGCTCAATACTTGTTAGTACTATGTCTAAAACCTTCCTCCCCCTAGTAGGTTTATCTACCATCTGCACTAAATAGTTATCCTGAAAACTTTCCATAAACTTAGTTTCACTAGCATCTCCTACCATCCTCTCCTAGTTTATTGACTTAAGATTAAAATCCTGTGAGGATGATGAGGAGGAAGTGCCTCCCAATCAAGAAGGTGTTTCCCCTTTTTTGCACCTTATAGGCCAAATGAGAGCCTATCTTCATCTGCCTTCTCCTGAGGAGTCTCCTTCCTTGGCCCAGCTTATGGGTGTAGAAAGGGCACAGGGCTCAGTTTTGCCCCACTAGCCCTCACTTACTCTCCCGTGGTCGCATATGGCTCAAGCTGTCTGCAAGGAAGCCCAATGCAGGTCCCTGAAGGAGTCTAAGTCGTGCTCTGTCAATTTTCAGTTGTCTAGGAATTGGTATGGCTGGGCCAGGTCTTTTTTGTCTGCCTGAGGGGGACCTCACTGGCTCTTCCTCCAGTTAATGGGGAGTTGAGTGGTCTACGGCCGCTGGGCAACTCAGCGGCCGTTCTGGGAATCATGATTTTTCTGTGCTAAACGTTTGAATCTCTCTCTCCTCTCACTATTGGTCCTGGGGCAAGTGGAGGTATCTGGCATCTTTTTTCGCTTGCCTCCTTGATCCTTGAGACATATGTTTCCTTACAATAGGTCATCTTTTCCCATTTTGAGGCGACATCTGGTACCTCCCAGAAGGAGGAAACGGTAATCCAAGTGATGTTATGTCAATGTTACTCGGTAATGACATTGAGGACAGTGATTAAAATGAAGACAGTGATTTTTTTTTATTGAGACAGAAGAAAGTGAAGACTCTAGTAGTGATTCTGATAGTGATCTGGGAGACAGAGACCAACCCTCACAGCGACATGCATAAACCTCCTCACATACTCCTCATGAGCAATGCGCTGGTATGTGTCCCCCATGGTTGCCTCTACAGGGCTGTGCTTGTCGGCCAAGTCACGTGAATCCCATTGCTATTAAGAGTTGCCAGACTCCAATTATTATAGAAATCCACAATACTTGTAATATATGGTTTCTTTTTCTTTTCCTGTTTTGCACATCATTTCATATATCTGAGTTTGCATTTTCTTGACATGAAAGTGCAAAAAGTTCCTACATTTACATCAAATTCAAATGCCCAAAAGGAGAGAGAGAGAGAGAGAGAGAGAGAGAGAGAGAGAGAGCGTGCTGTGTTATCAGAGCTTGGGGGGTATTTCTTAGTGGCTGGTTCTGCCATGGGTTTGGGGAGAATTTTTTGATATGCAATAACTTTTCTCTCAAAGATCATAACATGTTGAAAACTACATCGTTGTACTCAGAATAACACAAAGAAGTATACTTTTATAAGGAAGAAATATTTTTAGCAATTTTGACAAGTGTGATTTTTTCTTGCTGTAATAGACGGAAAGTACATCAAACCCCCGTACTTTAAGGGTTAATGAAGCCCCTTATTAGCTAGTTCACTTGGCTTCATTGAGGAACATTGTACTAAAGTCTTCTTTTCTTTTAGCTTTAGCGTCTGCTCACTGAGCTAGCGAACTGCATGGGCTTCCAACAGAAGTTCATCACTCTAAGGGCTGGCCTTCTAAGACTTTTTTTTACCCCTGATTTTCTAGTGAAGACTAAACTCCCAGGTAATGAATCTCAGTCCGATTTGACCATTTCTGCTCTTATGGAGTATGTTGGTGACTTGGAAGGGGACAGACTTTTGTGTCCAGTCAGGGCCATCAGGGAGTACCTTCATTGGACCAGGGATTGTTGTTCTACATGCTCCCACCTTTTTGTGATGGTTCCTTAGCCTTGGCGTGTGGTGCATCCTCTAACTATTCCTCACTGAATATGTCAGATTATCCAGCGTGCACATGAGGATGTTTCTGAGCAGACATGCACTTGGTTCGGGTGAAGGCACATGAAGTTAGATGAGCGTCTTGTTCAAGAAGATTCAGAGTATTCCTGCCATTCTTCAGGTAGGAACCTGGAAGGGTATGTCCACTCTTGCTTCTCTTAATCGGTATTTGGATACCTCTTCTCTGGGCCCTGTTGTGTTGGCTCTCAGGATAATTCAATAATTTTTCTTTTGGGTTCCTGATACATATGGTTCTATGCATTGTCCTCTGTGGGGTTTGGGGTCATTGGACTGTTCTCGTGGCAAGAATTGTAATGCTCCTCTCTCTCCTCTGGTTTTGTCCCTCTGTCATGGGATATGAGTGCTGCACCCACCTCAGGATATGGTTTCTACCTTATAAGTTTTGGGTTTGCAAGGGTGTGTGTCTTAGGGAATGAAACTTGTTTTCAGGGGTGAAGTCATCCTCCCTCCTATACTTGGAATTCAATTATTAAGCAATAATTAATGATTATGGGTAGTAGTATGTGTAATAACAAATAGGATTTTTTAATGTAAAATCCATTTTTATTTACATACTTACCCATACTTATTAATTATAATTGTGTTTCCCTTCCTTCCTCCCCTCTATGACCTTTTAGGCTAGAGGCAAATTAGGGAATTAGCCTGACGGGTGGTACCTAGAAGTAGAAAATGGGCTGGGTGTCTTCTCAGAGAAAATAAGAAAGGGCACCAAGTATTTCTTCTCTTTTTTTTTTTTTTTTTCAAGCTGTTAGACATAGTGTAAGTTTGCTGTGGAAATGTGGGGATTTAAGCAATAATTGATAATTATGGGTAGTAGTATGTAGATGGAAATGGATTTTACATTAAGAAATCATATTTTTCTCTACTCACCTGCTTCACCATTATATCAAACAAATATTTACTTGTAAAACTCTAATGGTAAGTGTCCAACCATCTACAGTCCTGCTTCAAACATTGGAACAAAAGAAACAAAAATAACTGCTACTCATGGGTACTGCACATACTCCCAAAAGGAATATATTCAAGGGTGATGTGAATATTTCATAGGCAAGGGACTCAGGGAGGTCAGACAGAACTCCTGGCTCAGAGAGCTGTTCTAGTCATTGCACCTTTAAATTTATTGAATTCTTCCTTCATATTTTATTCTTCTCTTAACTGTAGTCCTAGTTTCTTTTCCTCATTTTTTTTTTTTACATCCTTGCACAACTGCTTTTTATGATTACTACATTACTTCTTACTGATGAAACAAGACTCCACCTAAAATGCTGTAACATCAGATAATTGAAGATTTTTGTAAAACAGACTTGTTTATGAATATCTTGTTTCCTTTGTGATATGAGAGGATTACAGTGGTATGTACTATAAGTAACTTCTCTATTTTTTTTATAAAATTTTGGAAATTGTGTTTTAAGTTTTTGAAATTTAATTCTGTTAGAGAATATCTAGAATGTAGACTTCCATGCCACAACAGTCTCCTCTATTAGTTATATGGTACACACTGAAGCAGTACTTATTTGCTAAAAAAAAAATCTGAATAAGACAGCCTCTGATCTTCTAGGTTAGTAAAGACCTAATTCCAGAAGTACTTGTATTGGGAGAAAGGACAAAAGAAGAAAACATGTGCGTATATAATTGGCTGAGGTTTGAAAAGAGCTGAACTAAATAATTGCTTTGAGAATTTTTATTTTATTTATTTATTTTATTTATTTATTTTTATTTTGCATCTATACAACCCTTGGCAGACATTTTGAGCGTATCTAGAGATTATTTAATCTTTGAGTTGTCTTGTGCCAGCATGGTGGAAATGTGCTACCAACTAATTTTGTCACTAAGTTTTCTGATATTTTTCCTCCTCTGATATTCCTTCCCCAGAACACATCACTAATCCTGTCTCTCTTTGATGTTCCAGCCTTCTTTCTATTGTAAGAATATTGTCTCATGAACTCTAAGCATGATTAAATTACTATAATGCTGCACCCAGACTCATCAGATACTTTCCTCATTAGATCATACTTTCCTGTAACAAAAATTGTCACATATAACCATTTTGCCTTTCTACTGGCCATAACAGTGTTGTCACAAGCAAGAGTAGAACCATACTCAGTAACCTTGGTGTGTCATTCTGAGATGTGGCACCATAGCTTGCATCCATCTACAACTCATTCAGTGGCAGCCAAGAATCCAAAAGTGCATGAAAAAAATGTGTATGAAATTTTATCTTGTTTGCTCCATTGAGTGGCATGAAAATACCTACAAGATTCTATAAAAGGTCTAGTAACCTCAGTCTAATATATTTTTTAAGTAATTCAGGAGACTCTTGCCAATCCTGACATATCCATACTTAACAAATTAAGTGTTTTCATCAAGATGTTATTATATGAAAGACAGTGATTTACTATAATGAACATTAGTGAATTGAAAATGAAAATTATATGACTAATACCTGTTATTGATATTTTACAAAAACTACAAACTATTATTATGCAGGCCCATCGAGAGCAGCGACGGGCAGAGTCTTTTCAACGTGGAGGAAGGCTAGAAGAGGCTGCTGAGTGTCATGGCAGAGCTGCTGAGCTGTTGAAAGCAGCATTAAGCCTAACCAAAAACAATCTTGCCCTCCAGAGCATTACTCTGCAGTATGATCACCACCTGCGACAGCATCAACTCCTTAGGTAATTTTTCTAAAATCTCACGAATTAGAAAGCATGAATTGGTGGCATTTGTGATAATGATAAAGTTTTGTCATTTCCCATTTCCTTCCTGAAAAATTCAGGTTTAGGAAGGAAATGGGAAGGAACTGGTTTTCAAACAGATTGGTTGATGAATGGAACAGTCTCAGTGGGCTGAGTCAATAGGGAGCTTTAAAAGAAGGTTAGATAAATTCATGGATGGGGAAGATAGATGGAATTAGGTAGATTAAGCACACTGGGACTGCCACGTATAGGCCTGGCGGCCTCTTGCAGCTTCCCTCCTTTCTTATGTTATTATCATCTTATATATATATATATATATATATATATATATATATATATATATATATATATATATATATATATATATATATATTAATACATATATAAAAGCAATACATATTAATATACATTATGTCTAAATGTCATTCAATTAGGTGAAAAAATAAGAAGAGGAGAGCCACAACACCAATACCACATCATGAGAACAGAATTTCCCACTTAAATAATAATGAACTCTTTTATTTCAACATTGAGTGTAGAATAAGACAGATTAAATAATTAAAGTATTTTTTTGCATTACTTAAAGAGAATAAACTACCAAAAAAGTGAACGTGGGTGTTTAAGGACCCCACAGACAAACTGCTCTCAGTAACGGAGAATTCACGGTAACGGACAGTCCCTGACCCCCAGAAATGTCTATTTTCACGAGGCATCACTAAATATGTACATATATATATATATATATATATATATATATATATATATATATATATATATATATATATATATATATATATATATATATATATTTAGTGATGCCTCGTGATAATGAACACGGGGGGGGGGGAGGGATGAGGAGCTGTCCGTTACCGTGAATTGTCCGTTACTGAGAGCAGTTTGTCTGTGGGGTCTTTAAACACCCATGTTCACTTTTTGGGTAGTTTATTCTCTTCAAATAATGCAAAAAAAAAAACTTTAATAATTTAATCTGTCTTATTCTACACTCCATGTTGAAATAAAAGAGTTCATTATAATTTAAGTGGGAAATTCAGTTCTCATGATGTGGTATTGGTGTTGTGGCTCTCCTCTTCTTATTTTTTCACCTAAATGAATGACATTTAGACATAATGTGTACTAACATGTATTGCTTTTATACCATAAATATGATATATATATCTCAGGTAGTTTTTTGTGTAAAAATGTTTTTTAGGCGATGAAAAAAATTCAGAATCATGCTATAAAATCATAACTAATTGTAGTATGGCAATTTCCTCTTGATTACAGGTAGTAGACATAACAACCAACAAATATAACCATTTGTGTGAACATAAACTAAGTTATAACAAGATACAGAAATGAGATTGTGATCAGAGGAGCCCAACGGAGAAGATAGCATAAGTTGAAGGATTAGAGGTGAGGAAAAGATCAATAATGTTGGGAGTATCTCCAAGACGGTCAGGGATACAAGTAGGAGGTTGCACCAGTTGCTCGGTCATGTTGTATAGCATAGTTGAAGGCTAGTTCACCAAGATGGTCAGTGAAGGGAGAGGAAAGCCAAAGCTGGTGGTGAACATAGAAATCTTCAAGGATGGAGATCTGTGTGAAAGGGTAGAGGGACAGAATGTGCTCCACTTTGGAAGTTAAATAGTCAAAGAATTAACTATAGTCAGAGGAGTTAAGGGAGAGATAGACAGCACAGATAAATTTAGTTAGAGAGTGACTGTTTAGTTGAAGCCAGATGATGGAAAACTCAGAAGGTTCAAGAGCGTGGGCACGAGAGCAAGTTAAGTTTTTGTGCACATAAATGCAACATTCAAGAGAATAGAGAAAATAGGAGGGAACAGAGAAGGGGCTACTGTCAGTAGCCTCAGGCAGCTATGTTTTTGTGAGGAAAAGATGAGGTTTAGTAAAGGAGAGGTGGTGTTCCACAGATTGAAAATTAGATCTAAGACTGCAAATGTTGCAGAAGTTAATGTAGAAAAAGTTGAGGGAGGTGTCAAGATATTTGGGGTCATTGTCAAGAGAGGAGTCCTACCTGGGGACATTTCTGGTCCCCTCCATCAGAAGGGGACTGGCTTTGGAGTCGCCATTTTTTAATTTTTAATTTTAAATGAAGAGTGTGTGTGTGTGTGTGGTAAGTGCATGTAGTTTTGTGTGAAGAAGGAGAGTTGTCTTTAGAGGGCAGGCTGTGACTGCTCCCTTGAGTTGTGAGACACAAAGGGAAATGTTGAGCGAGATCACAACTAGCTTTAATGGAAGGCTCACAGCACCTCCTGAACTAGAGCTATTAGATCTCGCTGAGAGTAAATTATCGTTTCAGTAGGTGTCTACTACCTACTCCACATACAAAAGTTAATAGAAGTATTTTTGAAGTAATTTTGGAAACAAACCATGAAGGAAAAAAGGAAATGCAGAGGCAGGGTAAGGAGGTGAAGGGGCATTAAAGGAAGGTGATCTATGGGAAGGTGGCAATAGTGTAGAGGTAGTCTACTCTGACTTTGACAATCCCTTGTCTTCCTCCCCTCCTTTGTCACCTCAGCAATGTCCTTCAGGCAGTCATTAATTGCTTGTTAAAGATACCACTGGACCACATGGGAATCAGTCAGTACACCAAACGGAAACTATATCTTTAGTTCACCTATTCTTGGTAAGACATTTTTATTACCGTATGCTTCTTAAGTAATGATGAACTCTTATTTCAACATTGAGTACGGAATAAGATGGCTTAGATTATAAAAAACTTTAAAAAAAATTGTCTAAAGAGAATAAGCTACCAAAAAAAGGATAGAGTTAGAGGCGGCAGTTTCCGCTACCCTAAGCAGACAACATCAACTACGAAACATCCAGACTGGAATACGGCCACGGAAGTTTCACCAGTAGCGTAAAACTGTATCTGCTATGATGGCAGATATCACACTACCTTCTATCACTGTGGTTTCTGAGGATGGAGTATTGTAAGTGAAGGAAGGTTAGGACAGCTCAGTGTGCCTACTGGTGTGTTTCTGCACTAGGAGATATCGGGTTATCGTGCTAAGCTCCCAAGTTCTTTTTCTTTTATCCACAAGCTATCAAAATTGTTGTCATTAAGTAGTTAGTAATTCCTCTTGCCTGTCTAGGAGTAAAAGTAAAAAAAAAAAGAAAGAAAAAAAAAGGGATTGCAAACTAGCTTTGTATTTTTTCGCAGGGGAAGGGGGGAGTCAAGGTCACCAGGCAGATTGACTCACTTTTCATCTGGTTGTTAAATGAAAGTACACACTGATGCTTCTCCATCTTACTGTGTGTTGTACAGCCAGACTAAGGAAAAAAAACTCTCTCTGTCCAATGATGTTCAAATAAATAAGTGGAGCTTGGGACAATAACTAAAATAAAATGCTGTTTCATCTTACAGTTCTTCTCACTACTCATTATGTTAGATTGGGTATCTCGAGAGGCCATTACAGTAAATATTATGTAAATTACCAGTCTCATTTGGACTTTTATAACCAATGCCTTTATTGTAATCACCTGCAGAGAACTTCATATCTCTTGTGTCCCTCTCCAATTTTTTTTTTTTAAGTGAAATCATGCATTAAACTGAATAGAGATTTATTCCTCCATTTTCCTTGAAGCAATGAGAGATATGGCAATGTGGCAGGGATTATCGGCCTCACCCTTTGGGCCAGTACAATTTAGTTTTACTATAGCCTAGTAATGCCCTACCCTGGTCAGTTCACTACCCTCCAAGGACATTTTATGGAGGGTTTATGTGCTACCCACACAATTCCTTGTTTGTTGAGACTAGACATGTTTATCCTCAACCATTTGACAGGCAGGCATAATAATGATGAATTCATTGACAAGTTATGTTAATTTTGTATGAAAATAGGTGGCAGTGACTAATGCTGACATTTATGTGTTTTATACAAACAGTTTGCGGACCTCAGTGTACCTTGGTTATAGTGGAAAACACACTAGCTAGTTCTCTCTGGTGTGCACACAACACTGGAAAGGTACTGGCTGAAAATTTGAACTTTGCCTCATCGTTTCCACTCTCCGTTTATGTGTTATGGGACTTAATACGGGATATAGCACACAAACCCACCTGGTGCACAGACCCTCCAGTACTTTCCCTTCCCCCCCCCCCTCTCTCTCTCTCTCTCTCTCTCTCTCTCTCTCTCTCTCTCTCTCTCTCTCTCTCTCTCTCTCTCTCTCTCTCTCTCTCTCTCTCTCTCTCTCTCTCTCTCTCTCTCTCTCTCTCTCTCTCTCTGTGTGTGTGTGTGTGCATATATATATATATATATATATATATATATATATATATATATATATATATATATATATATATATATATATATATACACAGTACCTAGAACCTCTAACAGTATACAGTTTAGTTCAGTAACCATGTTCACATTATGTGATTTTCACATTACCTGATTCCTTCAGCAGTGTATCTCTCACAGGAACTGATAAATCCATATATATATATATATATATATATATATATATATATATATATATATATATATATATATATATATATATATATATATATATTTTTTTTTTTTTTTTTTTTTTTTCCAAACTATTACAAAGGTTCCGCAACAAGCAGTTGGAAAAGTACGTGAAAGCAATGGAGAACCAACGTGTCAAGATTGGGAGTGTGAGTGGAAGCAGTGGCTCAGGCTCAGGCTCTGGTTCAGGACTAGGTTCAGGCTCAGGGAGTCGTGAACTACCCAGCTCTCTTGTGTCTAACTTTGGCAAGAAGGCTCATACAATATCAATGGAAATGGCAAAGTAAGTTATATTTAGTTCAATTTAAGTAGGCATCTCTTATCTTTTACAAAATTTTAGTATATGCTTAGCATAGTTTATATAGGTAATTTTTTCTTATTTACTTGTCTATTTAAGCCTTTGGGAAATGTGTAAGTGGAAGATTTTAGCCCTTTTGTGAATAGTGCTTTTCATATGCCATCATGTACAGTAATTATCTATACTGTGATGACTATATGATGCATATCCCTTCCTTTCAACAAGGATCTGGTGTATTACTCATTAGTTTTAAGTTGATTGTCATTTGTTATTTCCAGCAGTTTGAAGAGGTAATTTGCTGTCATTTACTGTCTTTAATGGTTTGAAAAGGTAATTACCCTTAGCAAATTATCCTTTTAGGGTTACAGTGGACATGTCATTTACTAGTCATTTTGCATCTTTCCACAATCATTTGTGCTCCATTTTTATCATTAACAATCATTCTGATTACCATCTTTACCCTCTTAATCAAATTATGATATGTTAGCACAGTTTCTCCCACAATACCTGTTAAAGTTTACAATCAGTTGCTTACACAATAGGTTCACTTTTATTGATTCTTTATTGATTTTATTCATCATAAATGATATTACTCTTTTTCACTGTAAAGTTATATATTTATATTTACAGGTATTCAGAAAAGTTTGATTCTATACTTTATCAACTAACTGTGGAAGAAAATGAAATCAAGAGCCAACAGGGACTGTCAAACTTTTCTCGTGAATCTCAAGAGATGGCTGCTCCCTTTGAGAAATTAGCAACATCAGCAGCAGTAGGTGGTGCAAAAGAGTTGGCAGCTGTGGTGGAGGAGTTGCGATCACTGCATGATCACCAGACTGATCTTGTAACACAACTTCTAAGTGAACTCTCCTCTGCTGAAAAAGAAAATTCACTCCTTAAGGCTCAGGTAAATATTTCATTAATTCCTAAAAGGCAGCTATTGATAAATGTTCCCATTGCTAAGTTAGCTGCTCCCAAGCATCTTAGCTCAGAAATTATTTATTCAGAAAGGTTTTAAATCAACTTGGTGATGCAAAACTCATCAGAAGATATTGTTAAGACTATGCAAGTGTTCTGTTTATTAACAATCTAGTGAGGCAAACCTTTCAAAGTAACAGAGAGAAGCAACTCACTTACCTGCAAAATGAAGATAATCAAAACTTTTAGACATCTTGCTAATGGTAAATGCTACTGGAAAATACAATTATGCAGTAATGATGATGTTGTGGCAAATCAAAAGATTGTCAATGTGTCCCTCATAGAGATCACTGTAGCTTTAATCACTTGCTCCTTGAAGTTTATGCTATTTAGGAAACTTTGTAGTTTTGAATACCTCAAAAACTTGACACATCCTTCCAAACAACTATTCCCTCTTCCTCAGTGACACTCAGCTGTCACCTCTTCTACATTGAAGATCCTTGGTCTGCCCTTTACTTATAATCTAAACTGGAAACTTTACATCTCATCTCATACTAAAACAGCTTCTATGATGTTTGGGATTCTGAGGTGTCTCCACCAGTTTTCTTGCACTCCCAACTGCTAACTCTATACAAGGGCCTTATCTGCCCATGTGTGGAGCACTCTTTGCATGTGTGGTGGGTTCCACTCACACAGTTTTATTAGATAGTGTAGAATCAGAAGCTTTTGTATCTTTGATTCCTTTCCTCAGGCTGATTGTCTTTAGCCTCTTTCTCACTGCTGTAATGCTGAATCTCTTGCTATCTTCCACCACTATTTCCATGCCAACTGCTCTTCTGATTTTGGTAGCTGCATGCCTCCCCTCCTCCTGAGGCCTTACTGCACAAGACTTTCTTCTCCCTCTCACCCTTGTTCTGTCCACTTCTCTCATGCAAGAGTTAACCAGTACTCTCAGTTATTCATACCTTTCTCTGGTAAACTCCAGAACTCCCTACCTGCTTCTGTATTTCCATATTCCTATGACTTGATCTCATTTACAAGGGAATTTTCAAGACATTTCCAGGCCTTGTGATATTGTAATTTGAATATAAGTAACCATATAGGGTCTTTTTTTTTCATTCAGATCGAAGAAAAGACAGGTAGACACATTAGTGATTTTAGTTAAATTTTTGAAATATTTAAAGATTGGCTTATACTAATGTGACAGCTTGGTGAAGATATTCCAGATTAAAATGATGCCTGATATCAGCTAGATGTGACTAGTAAAACTTGTCAAATGTACTGTACATACTGAAGTTATGAAATATCAAAGTATCTTTTTGTAGTACATTATTTTCATGTTTGAGTGCATTTCATCTCTTTGGTATCCCTATTTAATGTCCTAGTCTGTTTATGCAAATTGCAAGTATTATAATATAACAAGATATTTTCTATTATTAGGGATTATGGAGTAAGGGAAAACTGTAATGTAGGGAGCATATCTAGTACCTGTCCAGATTACAGATCATTCACAGAGGTGAGAGCAAGGTTCCTTGTCCTGCTCCTCAGATTCTGCCATGTTAAGGCAATGTTCTATCCTATGTATCACTTCTTTTTTCCTATTTCACCACCTATGCAAATACAAGCAGAGTATTTTAATATGAATTCATTGAATGATTCATGACTCAGTCTGCATGCATTATGGCATTGTACCAGAACACAGTGACCATGGTTCCAGACAGGAAAGCCATTCAGAAACCTTTACTTGCCCTGCCAGAATGCCTCACAGCACTGTAAGGTTTGACTGTTTCACACTCATTGTAAGCACACGTTCCTATTCACTAAATTTGAAACAATTAATGCTAAATGGTTTTGATGGATGATTTTTTTCCACAATTTATTTGTACACAAGGAATTTTGTGCTCAAGATTTTTACTGAAAGCAATACTTAAACTTTGTCTTGCTTTCACCTAAAGTGTTTCTATCAATGCACGTTAATGTCTGTGTCTTTCACTCCACCCTGCTGCCCTCCTCTTTCTACCGACAATTGTCCTGGGAGTTTAAGAAGCTTGCAGCTTGGTGTAGTTGTAAGGGTCCAAAGCTGTCAGGAGACCCATGTGAAAGGAAGTAATTGAAAAATAGTTGTTTCCTAAGTGCTTACAAAGAACTGAAAAGATGCCTTATAGGTACTTTGATATTCAAAGTGGAGACAGAGCAAATCTGGCAAGCAGACCTACTCCAAGGCTGTATCCATTTTGCTCTAAAGGTGCTGATTTTCAATAAAAAGTACAGCACAGCCACCATTATTTTCTTAAAAGACATTTTATACAATTGGTTAGTAATAAAGACAAAGAGTTAGTTGAGGGCGTGAATGCACCTGAACTTTCATATATGTAGAGATTTTTATTTTTTGCACTATAATTGTTTGAATAAATTCAAATTACATAGTTCAGATTTTACTAAATTGTGTAAAAATATTTATGTGCTTACCAATTCTAACTAAAGCCACCATTTCATTTCACATAGAGAAATCTTCATTGTATGTCTGTACTATTCTAGAATAAGATTCCAAAGATAAGTTCCTCAATGTAGAATTTTCCTTAAGGTCCGGGAGCTGCAGGCTCGGTGTGAAGGCTATGAAAGTGAACGGAGGAGACTGCGGGCTATGGCAGACTCCAGTTGCTCACCTTTTGTGTTCTCACCACTGAGTGAATTCTCTCCAGACCCTCCAGATGTGCCTGATCTGGCTCCTTTGGAGATGCCTCCATTGGACTTCTTAGACAACCATGAGGCAGACTCTTAGTTAGAAATTAGATCATAGACAGTAGAGTGCAAGATTCTAGGAGTATGCCATGTATTTTGTATTTCATTCCAGGAAAAGCATCCATTATTCATCATCTAAATATATACAACTTTTGTATGATAGTTTTACACTGACAAAATCCAAATTACCATAATTTTCTGAAGTAATACTATCAATTAGTATATGTATCACATCATGTAAGTATTATTATTTTACATATAAATGACTTTTCTCATCATTGAAAAACTTCTTCCAGTCTCTTTCAAGAGATAAAACAATATAAAAAGTATCCCAAAATTGTATGTTTGCATTTAATGGTACTGCTTTTGCACCAGTGTCAGTAAAAGGGAACAAAAGAATCTTGGGTATACAATACATTTTTTGTATAACTCTTTATTAGTCTCTCTCTCTCTCTCTCTCTCTCTCTCTCTCTCTCTCTCTCTCTCTCTCTCTCTCTCTCTCTCTCTCTCTCTCTCTCAACTGTTAATAATATTTACTTATAAGATTTTAACATTATACAAAACAAGGTTTGCATTATTATAAGTCTTCATTCATGTGCATGCAATTTGGCAATTCTAAGGATATGAGTCATATTTCCCTGTATTTAGCTAGTTGTATTTACCTAGTTGTATTGTACAGGGTTCGAGCGGGGCTCATAGTGTCCTGTCTCCATGTCTCCATTTGTCCAATTTTTCCTTAAAGTTATGCACATTATGTTTTGTAACAACTTCATTATTCAATTCATTCCATTTTTCCACTGTTCTGTGTGGAAAACTGTATTTTCTAATGTCCACACATTGCCTCATCCTGATCTTTACATGTCCTCTTGTCCTTCTATCTTCTGTCACCAGCACCAGGTCTTTCTTGGTTATCTTTTCAATGCCATTGACTATCTTGTACATTGTTATTAGGTCTCCTCATTCTCTTCTATCTTGTAAGGTTGGCAGTTCCATTTCCTTCAGCCATTCTTCATATGTTAGGTCCTTTAGTTCTGGCACCATATTTGTAGCAATCTTCATTATCTGTTTTAATCTTATATGTTTTTTTTAGAGCTCTTATTACCACACCAGAGCTACATATTCCAGCTTTGGATATATCATGCTTGTGATAATTTTTTTCATCATATTTTTGTCCATGAATTGAAATACCATTCTTATATTAGTCAATGTTTTGATTTTCCTGTATAATCAATGCCAGATCTTTTTCTTCTTTAAATATTTAATAAATTAGTCTTCATTATTTGTTCCTCTCCCATCAGATGGTTATTTTGCTCTTTCCTAGTTCCATTACATGACATTTCTTGGCATTGAACTCCAATTTCCACTTCTTACTCCACTCATAGATTTTGTTTATATCTTCCTGTGACAGCAAACAGTCCTCCCTGGTTTTGATAACTCTTAGTAGCTTTGCATCATCAACAAATAAATTAATATAACTGTTTATCCCATTGCTAATGTCATTTATGTAAATCTGAAACATAATGGGGGCTAACACTGACCACTGTGGCACTCCGTAAGTTACTTTACCCCAAGATGAGCATGTATCTCTGATCACAGTTCTCATCTCCCTGTCCTTCAAATAATCCCTTGTCCATTCTAATAAAGTTCCTCACAGTCCTCTTATGTTCTCTAATTTCCAAAGTAGTCTTCCATTGATTACATTGACTTTCTCACAATCGACTAATCTCTATCTCAGTTCTGTGTTTTCTGTTATCAGTCTGTCCTACTTGTCCATTAAACTCGACTTCACTCTGTCATGTACCTTATCTCTCTTTTCACGTTTATCAACCTCCTCATATTGCCTCTTTTGTCTTTAAATCCAGAAAGGTCCTTATCCATAGTATCCTCAGTCAATCTCCTTAGTCCAACAGGTGTTTCAATAAATTGCTGATTTTCACAACATAAGTGTTTGTTTTGATGTCATGCATCCAGCCGCTCCACCCAGTTCCGTTTCTCTCTCCATTTTTCTGTTTATACTGTATACAAATCTTATATATTATGGAGACAGGAGAACCCTATGGCCCCCTATTCCCCTGCACATACGTCTAGGTCAGGCTCCAATACTTGCTGGAGTGCTTTCCCTGGGAGCTGTTTAGCAACATCTTGATGATCTGGCATCGTGACAGTGCGTGTTATGTATAAGTATCATTCTTTTCTACATAGTGTTCACTAGGCCAACGAAGTTCTTTACTTGCTCATTCTTCCTGTGTAGCCCAGGTGTGCAACTTGCACATACTAGTATGTGCACTTAGAATTAAGGATCTTTGAAATAAACATAAATCCAAATATATAAATAAGAAAATAAAGAAAAGGAAAAGGCACCTGCATACTTGATTTTACTTGATTTTCATTTTTAGCTGTACACTTGAGTTTACTTTACATTGGATATTAGCTATCATGTACAAAGTCATTCTTGTCAATGTGTTAGATTATAATGGTTATTTATCTCAAAAACTCCTTTTTTTCTTCTGAATAACTTGGAAATATGCTTCCTTCCTTTTTATGCTTGGATACAAATCACTGATGTATATTTGACAAAGGAGTGGAGATGACTGCACACTTGACTCTCACTGCCATCTAAGGTTACTGTAAGTATTTTGTAATTTGCCCATTTAACTTCATAGTTATTTTCTAATGAAATGGATGCACTTATCCAATAAATGCAATTTATCATAGCCATTTTTAATGTAACAATTATTTTTTAGGTTGTGACAGATTTACTTACTGTTTCTTTAGGTATATTGTTGTTAAAATTAAATATGGTTTAATTAAGGAAAATAACTTAAATAATTTGGCATCACTCAAAAATATGAAAATGTATAAAAATTTCCAGAAATATCTTTAAAGTTGGTAATACAAAATTATCTGCATTCTGCTAATATTTCAGTGCTGATCTGCATTTTATATCTGGGAATAGTTTACAACTAGCCCATGTAACAACATATCTTTTATTTCTCTATTTGTCTGGTTACAGAATTAATATAGTACAGTATTGATGTCAGTTTTGAATATATATCTACAATTATAAACTATGGAGTGTTATAGGTTATAGGATCCTTTATTTCCACATTGAGAATGTTGTCACAGTGTATTTGGTATTCACTTCTATATTGGATATTAGAGAAGTATACAAGTGTAGTTAGCAGTTATTCATGGTAATTTACAAAATTTATTTGTAGGTTGAATTAAATCTTTGATTAAATTCTCACAACAAATTTTTGTGAAGCAGTGAAATGCATAAATTTGATTTGTCAGCTGTATGGGGATAGAAATTTATCTGCTGGTACAGGTAGCAGATATAACTAAGTTTTTCTTGTATATATCTGTGATAATTGCCTCAAATTTTCTAACACTTAAACTGACAAATTTCAGGTGGATTAAGATATTAATTTTGAGTTTTGTTTCAGTATAAATTACTCAAGATATGTCTTATAGTATAGTTACTGCTGTCTCTTCTTAGGCCACTGACCATGGCTTCATAAGTTTGTAAGTTTATTAGGAAAAGGGGGGGGGATATTACAAAAGAAGGGGTGGGACAGTACAAGATACAAAAACAATGAAATACAGAAATACATAAATAAGTCAAAAGTAGCCTGGCAGTCCAGCCTGCTGTTATTTTGAATATCTTGAGTAAAAGAGTGAAAAAAGAAAAAGAAAAAGGGCATAAATAACAATAATGGCAAAGTAACTGTAAGCATAGATACATGAATACATATCAGAAAAGCATAAGGTCACAAACATTTGAGAAATATAATGTGAAAAAAGAATAATGAAAACCAGCTATATCCAGGCGGTTATCCATCCAGGTCTGCACAGTGTCGCTTAACGTCACTTATTGCACTACACTGTACTGTTTCACTTCACTTCACTTTTTCCTTTTTATGCGTCTTGTTCTTGTCGGGTACCGGAATTTGTTGCCTTTGTTGAATCCAGTAATCGTCCCCTTGAAGGTCTCGCTCTTGTAGTGGTAGATGCTGGACAGTGCATCTTCGAAGACAGTCTTGGAGCATTTGTTCTCCCTCATCCACCTCATGTCCAGTGATTCAAGGAGAACTGTGGACAGGGTCTACTGTTGATGGTCGTGGTTTTGGTGAAGATTTTAACTGGATTGGGACTGCTGAAGCAAATTCGTCTTGTAGTTGCCTTATTTTCTTTGCAGCATAGTGTGTCTTCATCGTCATCCTTGTCCTCATGTTCACATAGTCTGGGGCGAGGGATGGTGGCTGCAACTGGTGGTTCGTTGGCCCCTTATGTGTGTTCCTCAGGGGATTGGGTTCCTCTTGTTGCCGAGATGGGGGTGACATCCTTGCTGGTGTTCACCAGGATATCTACTTCTTCCTCATTGTCCTCATGCTCCTCCACCTTGTTCCCAGGCTTGTCTCCCACTACTGTGGTTGGTTCAGCATCTGCTGGGTTGTTCTTGTGGTCATCATCATCTCCTCCCACTTGTGTCTCTGTTGGTGCCTTGGTATTTTTCCTCCCAAGCTGGTTTCATTGCAGTGGTTTTGACATGTGTTGGCTGTGTAGGGTGAAGGCCAAAAGGGATATGTGAATGGCAGGGAGGCCATTGTGGTGCAGAAGTAGAGGAATAAGGCTTTGCAGGTGATGATGATCAGCTCCTGCAATAGCCTTAGCAGTGTACACACAGGTCAATATCTTCTCCTGCATGTGTTCCTTTTGAGCCTTGGTTGTCTTGCGCGTGCACCTCGATGTGGGATGAATGGGTGTTTCTTTCCTCACCATGTCTCTTGCCTCAAATCCCTTGATACCATGGTGGACAATGAAAATGACCTCATCGCCTTCTCATGGACGTTTCCACTTCAACTCCGTGAAGTCTTTCTCTCTCTCTCTCTCTCTCTCTTTTTTTTTTTTTTTTTTACGTAGGGAAGAGGGCCAGCCAAGGGCAAAAAAAAAAAAAAAAAAAAAAAGTTAGAAAAAAGCCCACTTGAGTGCTGGCTCTCCAAAGAGTACAAAAAGTGCCAAAACTGTCAGCCAGAATTATGGGAGCAAATGGCTCAATACCTCCCTCTTAGAAGACAAGTTGTAGGAATTCGGAAATACAGATGCAGGGAGGGAATTCCAGTTTACCAGTGAAAGGGATGAATGATTGAGCGTTCTGGTTAACTCTTGCATTAGAGAGTTGGACAGAATAGGGATGAGAGGAAGAAGAAAGCCTTGTGCAGCGTGGCCGCAGGAGGAGGGGAGGCATGCAGTTAGCAAGATCAGTAGAACAGTTACCACGAAAATAGCGATAAAATATAGAAAGGGATGCAACATTTCGGCAGTGAGAAAGAGACTGAAGACAGTTAGTCAGAGGAGGGGAGTTGATGAGACGAAGAGCTTTCGATTCCACCCTATCAAGCAAAGCTGTGTGACTGGAACCCCCCCAAACATGCGAAGTACTTCTGTCATTCCTGTGCTGCCTGTCCCCCACCCCTTCTTCTTTATGGTAGCACTCTCAAGTAATGTACGTCTGGCAAGTTTCTTGGTCTTACTTTTGACTCGCCTCACTTGACATCAGCATGCTCTCTCTCTCAAAGATACTGCCTTTCACCATCTTTGTCACCTAAATGCCCCCTCCTATGTGTCTTTGCTTTCGTCACATACTGTGCTGGTCTTTTCCATACTTGATTATGGCTGACATGTATATTCTTGTGCCTCCCCCACCATCCTTAATCTCCTTGACCCTGTTCATCATCTTGGTCTCTGCTCTGCTTTCAGTGCCTTACGATCTTCCTCTGTGGAGAGCTTGTATGCTGAATCTAGCCTTCCTTCTGTTCTCCTTTGCTGGGCACCTCTCTCTCTCTCTCTCTCTCTCTCTCTCTCTCTCTCTCTCTCTCTCTCTCTCTCTCTCTCTCCACCGTTATGCCCTTCTTTTCAATTTCTCTCCTCCACTTAACATATTCTTTCTTCTCTGTCTGCGGTCTTTGCCTCTCTTCCTTTGCCTGTAGTACCATATGGCCTTTGCTGTCTGGTACATCCCCCCCTCATATTATAATTACAATTATTTCATGTGAAGACAATGGCAGGCTGGTATAAGTATACAGTACAACTTTAGTTACAAACACCCTGGTTTACAAGAAATCTAAGACATGAGACATTGCTCACTCCATTTTTTGCTTTGACTTGTGAACCAAAATCTGAATTGTGAGCTAGCTCTAGGTACACCACCGCTAGTTGGTGCAGTGAACGCCAAGCATCCTGTGTCTGATGCATTTCCCTTATCCCCCAAAACAACTTGGAAGTATTTCTCATTTTGTGCTTTTTGTACTGTTATTTAACCACACTTCTTTTGTCTAGCCATAGGTCCAAAGCAAGTGAGTAGCAAAGGTCAGTGCTGAGAAGAAAAAGTGAATGATGTCAATTGAATTAAAAGTATGAAATTATTGGAAAACATGAGTAAAATATGAAGTAAAACAAAAAATGTAGCAATTAAGTCGAGCAATAAAGTGAAACATTAGAGTATAACCAATAAGTTAAGTTCATCATAAGGGAGAGTTCATGGCGAATGAAAATGATTGAGAAAGCACAAAACAAACTCTTCTCATATTCACCATCCAGCTCTGCTAGCATTTTCCATTAGCTCAAGTCGTGTGACCTTCAAGGTGAATATAATGCCTATTTTTTTAAACTTTCTTTAATTACCATATTTGACAGCATATAGGACACATGGGTATATGAGATGCACCCCCTATTTAAGCAGGTAAAATTCAGGAAAAAATTTTTTGTGTATTTAAGTGTATACTGTGAAAGCAATCTAGTAGCACATTACATAAGCAGAAAACATTGCTGCAAAAGCAATGTCATCCTCAAGTTCTGGCCAATGTGGGGCTTGGCAACAATTGTTATGTTTAGCTTTCCATGTACTGTACAGTTGGTCTTCTTGCTGTCAACTGACATGTATATTTTTGCTGTAGATGGTGGCACAAAAGCCCTTGCTGCTGCTCTATTGCCATGCTTCTTGATATAATCTACCACTTGTAGTTTGTAGAGGATCATGTAGCTCAATATTTTTCCTCCTGCATCCATTACGGTGGGGTGTTCATGTGTTTTATGATTGGATCGGATATAGAGTTAGTGAATAGCCTTCGCAACTCTGATGTTGTTTTCTCACTTTTGTTGTAGCAGGTTTATCTATTTTCTCTTTGTTTCATAATCAACTTTTTTTTCATTATCAACTTTATGATCATAAACTTTAGTGTTACTCCTCGCTGCCAAATGGTATCAAGTCATGATTTTGATCAATTGATATTTATAAACATTGGGATCAAAGCCTAACAGGTTAGATAGGTTTCATTTTTATGATAATTCTTTTTGAAGTAATAATATTCAAACAATAAAATAATGATGCATGCAGTTAGAGTAGGTAGAAGTATTAATCATAAGTTAGGCTAATGAGTGTCAGGGAGAAGATTAACCAACGGGAGGTCTCAACTTCGCATATTAGATGTAGGATGACTTTTTGAACCTAACTTTGGGAAAAAGTGCGTCCTATATGCCGTCAAATACTGTATGTTTTATTGTTTTTATACAATAATTTTTATTTACAAGTACTTTTTTCTTAGCTAAAAGAAATTGAAAAATAAAAAAAGGGTGTGTGTTTTGGGAGACTGGTACAGGTATGTGGCATTTCAATGAGGAAAATTTATTCAAGTTACGGGTAAATTGAGATACAAGCTCCATCACAGAACGAATTGAACTCGCAACTCAAGGTACCACTGTATAGTTACCAATCATAAATTCTACAATGTGCTTGATTTTAACCATATAATATCCAAATGCAAAATGTCATAAGTCATTAGTGTCCATATTTCAGTCATAATTATCTTTTTTATAAAAGTAATATGTTACACAAATCTGGATACTAAGGCAGGCACTGTTCCTTGGTGTACAATTTTAGATTATGGTATTTATTAAACACCATAATGTCTTAATTTAGCCAGCACCATTCACTATACTCTCTCATGTTTTATCTTTTAGTTACTCTTTTACCCAAATTAATATTATTATTTCTTTAGCTGCTTATGAAAACACAATGGCTCTTATGGCCAGTAGTTGTAGTAAACATCTTATTTTATACTGTAACATAACACATCATGCATTTTGAGTTCTAAGAAAACAAGGATACATTTTCCTCTTACTTTTTGGCAATTGTAATGCACTGTTATAATGTAGTACATTTCAGAATAACATAGGGTGCATCTGTGCAAATTTACTTTTCGTAAGCCAAATGTTGAAGTTCTTTATCTTATGAAGCATTCTCTTACCTTTATTACTGACCTTCAATAATTTCATTGTAATAAGGATGAGTAATATATTTACAAATTTTTTTCTTTTGATATATTCTACCTTATTCTTTCCTTAATATTTATCCCACCTGATGATAGCTGTTAGTTATGTAAACTCTGACGACAGTATGCACTGCCACTAAGAAAATAATTTATATGTATGAATGGGAGACCAAAATAATACTCGTTTTGTAAAACAGCTTCATACTTTGCTGATATCTGTATCAGAGTTAGTTTAAAGGCTATTGAAAAAAGTTAGATTAGACTGTCAAGCTGCTGCTGATGCTACATATTTTCAATTTCTCATCATGGATTAATATGTACTAATGTATAAAACTATTGTTACTTTTATACTTAATATGAAGGTTTATATCACTGCTATATGAATAACAGTGTTTACATTTTTTTTAATTGAATTTTTTTTTAAATACTGAAACCTTTAAGAGAGAGGATCAAGAAAACACGAAACTGAATTTGTACATTGCTTACAACAAGCATATGTTATGAGACTTGAGAGCCCATAGTAAATGGGTAGAGAATTATCAAAAGACAATATCTTGCTTTGATACCATTATATCATTCTCATAACAGATTATAAAAATAAAATGAGTAATTAAAATTATGATTACTTCAGAAAAATATTGTGCTGCAAAGTAAATTCATTTTGTGTATCTCAAGGCCTACTAGAACAAAGAGCTTTCATCTTTGTCCTTACATTCTCAATCTTGCATGTAGTAACTAATTCCAAAATTAGCTCTTGTTTAAGGAAAGGCTTAGCTGAGCTATAAATATTATTATTCTTTGCAGATTAACTACCTGATTTGCCTATGCTTTTTACAAAATCTATTCAGAATGAAAACTAACCCTTCCTATTTCTCACATAATTGCAATACAAATATCAGAACATGTACATAATTGTTGAAGAATAATCAGAGACAGTCATACACTGTGGGAAGCTTCAGCATCTTCCTTTCAACATTACAGTCATTATAGGATTCAGAATGGTTGTCTTATGTTTTGGCACCTTTTCATCTATTACCTGAAGCATTCCCTAGTGCATGAACACTAAACAAAATAAGACTTTCTTCCCAGTTTCTCTTACTGAACTGTGTGATTCATCATTGATTTCTACCCTCCCTTACTCTACTTGTTTTCTTGAAATGAGACCTTTCATAATATTTCATACTCAAAGACTAGACTAAATAATATTTGTTATTTCAGCAGACATAAAACTACTTGGTGTGGAGCCATACATGAAATATGTTATACTTTTCCATAAGTTCCTTCACACTTGTTTTAAACGAAATTATCTTATAATTCTTATACTGTACTGTAAGATAAAAAATAATTTATGGTCATATTTCTGTATTTCTAGTTTATAAGCCTACATAATGAAAGACAAATTTATTTTCAGCAGGTGACAGATATTGACATTAACTGTGGCAAACACTTCCTTTGGCTGTAGTCTATTGCCTGTCACTTGCCCATTCACTTCACACAATTCTGTGTAAGTTTTGATGAATTCAGTAAAATTCACAAAGTTCCTTATTTTTAGTTATTTCACAGGGAAGAGACACTTTCTTTGCCTTTTTCATTTTGAGAAGCATCTAACACAATCTTATTCTCTTCAGACTCTTGCATTACTACAGCAAAATCTTTGGGTTTGATATCAAGAACAATGCCAACACCAGCATCTGGTGATACAGCTTCATTTTCACCTTCTTCTGGTACTGAAGCTAAGTATTCTTCATTGGTGGTGTAGGTGACCTGGCAAGAGAATAATCACTGATATATGGCAGCATTTCAAGTAGAATATTCTACATGTGGAATAATAATTATTCTTAAAATATACAGTAGTAGTAGGAGTAGTGATAATAGTAGTAGTATTACCATTACCTATTTCATGAACAAACTGTACAATGAACACAATAGAATTTGAATTTGTCTAAGTTCATATATCTTACCGGTCTGCTATCTTGGCTACATAAACGTTGAACAAATGGGACTGCACAATGTAAGCCAGCACACACAAACAGAAGGGCACCCGCAGAGTAGAATGAGATGTCGTAGCTATTTGTAGCATCATATATGCTTCCTGGTGAGAGAAAAAAAAAAAAAAAAAAAAAAAAAAAAAAAAAAAAAAGGCATCAGTTATTCACTCTTCTACTACTATATTCATAGCATTAGGCTCAAAACCAATTTCTGTATTTAGAGATATACAGTATGCTGCTATTTCATTATAAGTATTACATGCAAAGTGTAGGCAAGATCAATGTGTACCTTTTGAATATAATAGAAAAATCAAATTAGTGTAGTGTGCAAATACATATAGTACAAACTTAAATGCAATTACAATATGACAAGCAACCTCCAATCAAATTAACAGTTAAATATCTTAATAAATACTATTCATAGTGACTGCAAGAAGATATTTACAAAGATACTTGAAAAAGAATAAGGCATATCATTTCTGCAAACTTTCACCTGAGCTATTTCTTTTACATGCGATATTAGTTTTCTATTTCAGTGTCATCTGCAGCTGGCTTAGGAATAATCTAACAAGTTTCACCAATGATGATTTGTTCATGTTCATCCACAGCTCCTTCATTGCAAGCTAAAGGTCCTTTCAATTGATTACCCTGATCTATTGTGTTGTATTTTTATTTTATTTCAAGTATTTCCATATGATATGCTTGCTAGAAAGAGGTTCTCTAATAGGATATACCAATTCAATAACTAGAGTTCTTCCAAAGAAAATACTGTTATAATGATTTTTTTCTTAATAGGTTTGGATTTTCATTCTCTAGTGTAGAACTTGTTGAACAATGATCTGACATAATTTCATGTTAGGCAATTAATGCTCCTTATTCTCAGTGTAGTCTTTCAAAATGTACAAAAGGTCATATTTCCTCATCAGTATGGGTGCTAGATGTAATGCTGTCACTACACGTATGTGATGTACAACTATCTTAGATCTGTGGTTACATGAATTGCAGCATGTTATTTTCCTATTTATTTTCCCTATATTGCTATCTTATTTAGATTCATTCTGTGAAATATAAAAGTGATTTAAGCTTATAGGTCTTTTTAAAAATTCTGGCCTGACAAATAATATACAGCTAATTTTTGTATCAGAGGATATAGCACACTGACATTTCCTAGGGATAATAGCTGGCAGCCAAAGGCAAGCACTGAATGGACAGGTCATCACTCTCATCTCACTTATTCTTGTCCAATAATGTATGCAAAAACTTTGTTGCTTAAATGCTTTTGTGCACTAAGTAAATATTTGTTTTGCAGCCACAGTATAATGAACACAAAGCATATCTGCAGCTTTCATTCATAAACCAAATTTACTGATACCCATTTCTGTACAAACCTTTACAGTATACAATTTATTTATACTATGAAGCATTTACTAATACCAATTTATATACAAACCTTCACCTGTATACATAAAAAAAGGAAGAAAGCATATATATATATATATATATATATATATATATATATATATATATATATATATATATATATATATATATATATATTCATAAGCATTAGCCTATATTTACACACTCACACATATTAGTCTCTTGTCATAAAAAAAAAGATAAATTGATAAAAACAAATAAGCAATACAGCTTAAGCACATATTATATGACTATAAATAGTATGGTGTGTGTGTGTGTGTGTGTGTGTGTATTTACCTAGTTGTAGTTTTACAGGGCCTGGGCTTTACGCTTTTTTGGCCCCGTCTCCATATTTACACTTATCCAATTTTTCTTTAAAACTATGCACACTCGTTGCTGACACCCCTTCTACACTCAAACTGTTCCACGTCTCAACACATCTTTGTGGGAAACTATATTTTTAACATCTCTCAGACATCTTCCCTTTCTCAGCTTTTTACTATGCGATCTTGTGCTTCGAATGTCATATTCTTCTCTCAGGATCAGTTTCTCATTATCCACTTGGTCCATTCCGTTGATCAATTTATAGATCAATTTATAAACTTGAATCAGATCTCCTCTCTCCCTTCTCTGTTCCAGGATTGGTAGATTCATAGCCTTTAGTCTCGTGTGTGTGTGTGTGTGTGTGTGTGTGTGTGTGTGTGTGTGTGTGTGTGTATTTACCTAGTTGTATATTACAGAGTTCAAGCAGGGCTCATAGTGACCTGTCTCCATGTCTATATTTATCCAACTTTTCCTTAAATTTGTGCACACTTTCTGCTTCTACAATCTCTCCACTCAATCTGTTCTGAATATCCACCATCCTCTGTGGAAAACTAAACTTTTAATGTTTCTCAAACACTGATTTTTCTTGATCTTCTTGGAGTGTCCTTTAGTTTGCCCACCTCCATCCTCTGTCAGTGATACTAGATCTTGTCTATCTATCTTTTCCATATGGTTACATTGTTATTAGATCACCTCTTTCTCGACCGTCCTTCAAAGATGGTAGTTCCATTTCTTTCAGTCTTTCTTCATAGGGAAGATCCTTTATTTCTGGCATCATCTTTGTAGCAGTCCTTTGGATTCTTTTTAGTTTCTTGAAATCTTTCTGCTTGTATGGTGACCACACCACTGCTGCATATTCTAGGTCTTATCATAGTGGGTATGATCTTTTTCACCATACTCTTGTCCATATAATGAAATGCCACCCTGATGTTAGCTAGTGTCTTGGATGTTGAAGCAAATAACCCAATGAATCAGTGTGTCTTGTATAATCACTCTAGGTCTTTTTCTTCACTACTTTTCATCATAATCTCTTCTCCATTTTGTATTTCCATGTAGGTCTTCTATAACTTTTACCCATTTCCATTATACGTATGGCATTTCCTGGTATTAACTTCTAATTTCCACTTAGTATCTTTCTGCAATTCCCTACAGTCTTTGATGTTTCTTCCTACTCCAAAAAGGTTTGCATCATCCACAAACAAATTAATGTAACTACTCAGACTCTCTTGCATATTGTTAATATGAGGCATTCAGAATAGTAGTGACATAAGCACCACCCTGGCTGATTTTGAGGTTTTTATAGCATTTTCTTTGTCTCGCCTTCAGCTTTCCGAATTTGCAACGTCCAAGTCAAAATTTGGCCCGCAACATGGTCAAAATTCCCATTCTTTGGAGGGGTACGCATGGCCGTGCAGCCATAAAAAAAAAAAAAAAAAACTCGCGCTCCCTCAATAATGATGTATGTACTCGGGCAGGCAATGGGAGGTCTGCATTTTCACCCAGAATGTCTCAGCAAGCTGTGGTATAGCACTATCTTCTTCCTATTGTGTTTGGCTCGCATCTGTGCCGTCAGAAGTATCATGGCAATAAGGGTGAAATTCCGCTAGTAGTGAAGGCATTAATTGACCGTATCATCATCACATTAAAGTGCATTAAAGTGACCTCACAGTGAATTTTACACCAACATATCTCCACCCGGGCAGCTCAGCGACCAATGGAGAGGCAGGGATGCAGTGACGTGACTGACAACAGCCAATGAGAGCCCGCCATTGTTGCTCCCCTCACTCTCCCTCTGCCCTTACTTTCATTCTTCCAATCTCCACCCTTCTGCACGCACGCATGCACGCACACACACACACACACACACACACAGTAGCTCAGTGGTTAGAGTGCTGACTTCACAAGCCAGAGGACCGGGGTTCGATTCCCCAGCCGGGTGGAGATATTTGGGTGTGTCTCCTTTCACGTGTAGCCTCTGTTCACCTAGCAGTGAGTAGGTACGGGATGTAAATCGATGAGTTGTGACCTTGTTGTCCCGGTGTGTGGTGTGTGCCTGGTCTCAGGCCTATCCGAAGATCGGAAATAATGATCTCTGAGCTCGTTCCGTAGGGTAACGTCTGGCTGTCTCATCAGAGACTGCAGCAGATCAAACAGTGAAACACACACACACACACACACACACGAGCTTTACACAGTAACTTTTATTTTTTTATTATTTTTAAGGGTGGAGGTTGTTTATTATTAATATTAGTATTATTAATTTTTCATTCCAAAAATACAGGTCCCCCCGGAGAAACACAGTTAATGAGCAACTTCAGAAAGTAATTACATTTTGCTTACAATGGTTGCAAAGCCTTGTTATAGAGCTTCATTTTGCAAACAAATTAGAGCTTTCTACCTCATCTCAGTAAAAAGTTATTGCGTTCTGAATGTTGCAAAACTTGAACTGCGTATTTCTCTGTTTTATTTTTATTTTTGGCACTTACATCACTACTATTCTGAACGCCTCATATACACTTGGAACAGCACTGAACCCTGTAGTACACCACTAGTGTACTACAGCTTTTTATAGACCACCTAACCAGTCAGCAGATGTAGACAACCTTATGGTAGATGAGATAAATAGGGGGTGTACTAGTCAGACAATTATCTAAGGGGATTTTAATCTTAAGTCAGTAAACTGGGAGAGGATGGTAGGAGATGCTAGTGAAAATAAGTTTATGGAAAGTTTTCAGGATAACTATTTAGTGCAGATGGTAGATAAACCTACTAGGGGGAGGAAGGTTTTAGACATAGTTACTAACAAATATTGAGCATTGTTTAAAGGAAGTTGAGGTAGGAGAGACTTTAGCAAACAGTGACCATCATATAATTAGATTTATCATTAATTCCAGTAGGGATAATATAGTGAATAAGACTAGAGTCCCAAACTATCAGAAAGGCAATTATGGTAGGTTACGTCAGTTATTAGGAGAGGTAAACTGGGAAGATAGTTTTGGAAATAAAACTGCACAGGAGATGTGGGATATTTTTAAGGTTGTAGTAAAGGGTATAGTGATGCAGTGTATCCCTTACAAAGATATAAGGCAGAGAAACAGGAAGCCATTATGGTGGACTCACGAGATAGGTAGACAGATCAGAGAGAAGAAGAGGGCATATAGAGAGTTGCAGAAAAGTGGGGAAGATGTAGATTTGATTAGGTACAGACAGGTCAGGGATGATTTGAGTAAGGTTATAAAAAAAGTAAAAGGCAGGCAGAGATAAAACTAGCTAGAGCTGGGAGTAAAGATCCCAAAAAATTATATAGTTATTACAAGGTCAGTGATAAAAGAAATAAGGATAGGATTGGACCACTCAGAAAAGATGGTGTAGTAGTGGATCAAAATGAAGACATAGTAGAATTATTGAATGAACAATTTTCTTCAGTATTTACTAGGGAAAGAATAGGAAATCCTGTTACAAACAGTGCGACGAGTAGTTTAAGAGCTTTAGAAAATATTGATATAAAACCGGGAATTATTAGGAAATTTATTCTTGAACTAGACGATAGGAAAGCTAGTGGTCCTGATGAGCTACATGCCAGAGTACTTAGGGAGGGTGTAGACAGTATTTCTGAAGCACTTAAGTTAATCTTTGAAAGATCACTTAGGTTTGCTGAGATACCTCAGGACTGGAAGTTAGCTAATGTTACACCAATATTTAAAAAAGGTAGGAAGGATGATGCGAATAATTATAGACCGATCAGTTTAACTAGTATAGTATGTAAGATACTAGAGAAAATCATTAAGGGTAGTATTTGGGAGCATTTAAATGAGAATAGATTAATTAGAGATACCCAACATGGCTTTAGATCAGGGAGGTCCTGTCTTACAAATTTGCTCGATATCTTAGAATATATTACCAAGGAGTTAGATGATGGAAATAGCATAGATGTTATATATCTAGATTTTAGCAAGGCGTTTGATAAGGTACCGCATAGGAGGCTAGTGTACAAATTGAGACTACATGGGATAGGGGTAGGTTAGTTGATTGGATTAGTGAATGGCTTTCTGATAGGAAACAGAGTAGTATTAAATGGGGCAATGTCTGAGTGGAAGGAAGTGGTTAGTGGGTACCCCAAGGATCAGTGCTAGGACCTCTTCTTTTCTTGGTGTACATTAACGATTTAGATATAGGAATTAGTAGCAAAGTATCAAAGTTTGCAGATGATACTAAGATAGCATGTGCAGTACAGGGTGAAAAGGACAATTACAGAATACAACGAGACCTGGACAGGCTGATAGCATGGGCAGACAGGTGGCAGATGGAGTTTAATTCTAAAAGTGTCAGGTTATGCATTTAGGTAAAGACAACACAAACTTTAGCTATGAGATGGAGGGATGTTGGCTAGAGGCAGTAGAGGAGGAAAGGATTTAGGAGTAGTGATAGACAGGACTATGAAATTTTCAAAGCAATGTTTAGAAGCAAGAAATAGGGCAAATAGGATCCTGGGTTTTATAAATAGAAATGTTAGTTATAAAAGTAAGGAAGTGGTGCGTAGCTTATATAATTCCTATGTTAGGCCCCATTTAGAGTATTGCATACAGGCCTGGTCACCCCATTATAGGCAGGATATCAACATGTTAGAAGCAGTTCAGAGAAGAGCAACTAGGATGATACCAGCATTAAAGCGCCTGGAGTATAGAGATAGATTAAAGGAATTAAACATGTTTTCATTTGAGAGGAGATGTATAAGAGGGATATGATAGAGTTATTTAAAATGTTCTCAGATACAAACTACATAGATGTGAGATCTTTCTTTACCTTAGAGGAGGGAAGTAGGACTAGAAATCATGGCAGGAAGATTAGAAAGCAAGGCTACAGGTTAGATATAAGAAAATATTTCTTTAGTCATAGGGTGGTAGACTTCTGGAATGTATTGCCAGAGAGGGTTGTAAATAGCACTAGTTTGACAATGTTTAAAAACAGATTAGATAAGCACTTAAATTTATTAGATTTATAATTATGTATAGCACTGCATGATAGTTTTTATAAGAAATTTACTATAGTTAAACAAGACATGATCCCCATGTATGGGGATCACAGATTGTAAAGGAATTCGCTGCAGGACTTAGCCCTGTTAATGGGCCAAATGTTTAGAATTAGTATATAATGTATTGTGTACTTGTAAGTGTATCTTTAAGTACTGATGACGAGGTCGCTGTGCGACTGATACAGGATAACCTAGATGGGCCCTGGTGGCCCTTTGATATCCTATTATTTATGTTATGTTATGTTATGTTAGTGACTCTGGTCCAACTAGATGGGGTGCTTCTTATCACTGTCCTCATCTCCCTATCTGTTAGGTAGTCTGTCATCTATTCCAAGATATTTCGCTTTATTCCACTGATGTGTTCCATTTTCCGTAGGAGTCTTATACATATGTGGTACTCTATCGAAGGCCTTTTTAATGTCCAAATACACTGTGTCGACCCATCCATCTCTCCCTTGTACTTTATCTATTGCTCTTGTATTAAAGCTTAGTAAATTTGTTATGCATGATCTTCCTTTTCTAAAACCGAATTGGGAGTCATTATTTAATTTTCCTCCAGATATTCTAACCATTTTTCTTTAATCAAAATTTCACAGATCTTTACCACAACACTAGTCAGTGACACTGGTCTATAATTTAGGGGCCCAGTCTTTTTTTCTCCTTTGTACATTGGGACTATATTGCTCTTTTCCACTCCCTTGGTACCTTCCCTTCCATCAGAGAGCTGTTGATCACACAACAAATTTGTTCCACCAGTTGTTCTTTACATTCCCTCAGTGTCCATCCTGACACTCCATCTGGCCCCATTGTCTTCCTCACATCCACCCCTTCTAGCAGTTTATTGATTTTTTGCTTAGGGACCAGTGTTTCTTAACCCTTCTTGTGTTGCTTGGTTGTTTGGTTCTATGAAATCTCTTTCTTCATAAAATACTCATTCATAAGTTCACTAATTTCTTCTGTTGTTTCATATATCCTATTTCCCTTAATTAACTTAGTGATGATCTCTCTGTTTGTCATTTTTCCATTTATATGCTTATAAAAAAAGCTTGGGTTCCTTTTCACTACATTCTTTTCCAAATTTCTCTAGTCCTCCCTTTTTATACTAATGTATTTGTTTCATGCCTCTTTATACTGCTTCCTATTTGCTTCCTTCCGTTGCTTCCATAATTTTTTCCAAGCTGCATCCTAACACTTTTTCTCTTTTATTTATTTATTTATTTTTTTATTTATTTATTCATTTTGAGCACATATAGCATTATATCACATGTGTTTTCTTTATTTTACTCATATTCAGTAACATATCTCCTGTCTAGGAATATATCATACTTCTCTTGAACTGTCTTGCCTTGCATAATTTCCTTCCACTCAATACTACCAAAGTAGCTTCTCAACCCTTTAAAATTTCACTTAGCATGGTTCTGTCTTTTTTGCTTGTTTCTCTCATTGCATTTAAAAAATTCCTGATCCTCTAAGTCAATTTCTTTGACCATCTTTCTTGGTAATTCATAGGTTCTCTGACAATATTGTTTATATATTTTTCTGGAGATACATTATCATGTTATAATTCCCAAATCTTTTCTTCTTTGGTTCTCTATACTTCTACCACTCTCATGGTGTAGGATCTTGTGTCTATTTTAACTTTTTCCTAGTTCCATCACTACATTTCTTTGCATTAAATTCCATTTCCCATCTCATACTCCAGTCACATATTTTATCCAGGTCTTACTGCAACATTTTACAACCCATATTATTTTCCACTTTTTTCAGTAACTTTAACATCTGCAAATAAACTTATATAGCCGTCAACCTCATCCACCATGTCATTTAATATACATATATTAGGAACATTACCAGGACCAGAACTATCCTTTGAGAACTCTTTTCGTAACTTTGTATTGTAGAAGTCTCATGTTTCATCCTTAATTGTTTTCATTTCTCTCTCTCTCTTAAGAAATCTTATATCCCTCTGCAGATTTTTCCTTGCAAACCCCCTACACTTTTGATTTTTCATAATAATCTCAGGTGGGGTACTTTATCATATGTCTTTTTCAGGTCTAAATAGACACAGTCTGCCCACCCATCCCTCTCTTGAATTATATTAATTGTTCTACTGTAAAACCTTGTAAATTTGTGACACAAGATCTTCCACTTCTGAAACTAAATTGGCATCCAATCAAAGTGTATGTTTCCTCTAGATATTTCACCCACTTGTCTTTAACAATTTTTTCACATATTTTAGCAACATTTGCTAGGGGCACCCGGTGTGTAATTCAGCGATTCTTCTTTATTATTACTTCCTTTGAAAATTGGTACTTTATTAGCTCTTCTATAGTTTATAGGGACTCTTTCCCCCCCTAAATTGAACATAGTATGACATGATGCATTATTTCAGTCAGCTGCTCACTAAACTCCTTCATTATCCAACTTGATACTAAATCGGCCCCCTGAGATTACATCCTATTCCCTCATCATTTTCTTAATTTCTTGAATGTTCACTTTGAATTACTCAAACATTGCCCTTGTGCCATACCCTTTCTCCTCCAAAATTGCTTTCTGTGGTGAATACTAACTGGAAGCATGTGTTCATAATTCTGCTTGTGGCAGAGCATCTTTATACAGTGTCATTTATCTATAGTCTATACATAGGCGGTGGCATAGTCGATAAGGTGGTGAGCGTGGGATCGGGCAGACGTCCACGCGTAGGTTCGAATCCCACCACTTACAGCCTTAAAACACTTTGCCATTTGTCAAGTGGTTTAAAGTTACCTACATATCACCATGATACCCAGGTTCTAGGTGGTTACACTCAAGATGAGCTTGGGCGGTGATATGGGCCCTAATATGGGTACCACTATAAATAAAATTGCCTCCATGAATTCTTTCCAATTAATACTACCAAAGTATTTACTTCATCCTTCAAAATTTGTCATGACATGACTGAAGTCATACATTTTGACTTAGAATAGATGACAGACTACCTAACAGATAGAGAGATGAGGACAGTGATAAGAAGCACCCCATCTAGTTGGACCAGAGTCACTAGTGGTGTACTACAGGGTTCAGTGCTGTTCCAAGTGTATATGAGGCGTTCAGAATAGTAGTGATGTAAGCGCCAAAAATATTAAAAAAACGGAGAAATACGCAGTTCGAGTTTTGCAACATTCAGAACGCAATAACTTTTTACTGAGATGAGGTAGAAAGCTCTAGTTTTTTGCAAAATGAAGCTCTATAACAAGGCTTTGCAACCATTGTAAGCAAAATGTAATTATTTTCTGAAGTTGCTCATTAACTGCTTTTTTCTGAATCTCCCAGTTCAACTTTAGAAACTACATGATCACTTTTCCCACTGGGCTATGACAAGGTTCTTTTTTTTTTTTCATGAATATCAGGCCAAGTATGGATAGTTCTTCTTCTCTATACCTTGCATAATCCTTTACCCATTGGTCCATTGTATTTACCATTGCCAGTTGTAGCACTTCTTCCCCCCATTGTCCAGCATAATTAAGTGGAGTAGGCAGTAGTCACCTGCCGCCCGGTGGAATACTCCAGGAGAGGTACTTACGGGGATGTAGGCAGTGCTGCAGATTGAGTGATTCCCCGTGTCCTCTCTTCCCGGTTCCCTTTGTGGTCTCATTTATACAATTGAGCAGCTGCAGCCTGCCCTCTAAAGACAACTTCTACTACTTCCTACACTACACTACAACACCTTACACTTTTACACTCTCTTCAAATCAAAATTTAATAATGGCTTCACCACGCCCTGCCTCGGAGTCCCCCTCTGGGGAGGGGACCATAAATGTCCCCAGGTCGGACTGCCCTCTGCTGTCGACCTTGGGTGTCTTGACACTTCATCTAATACTTTCACTATCAATTTCTGCAACATTCGTGGCCTTCGTTCTAATTTTCAATCTGTGGAACACCACCTCTCCTCTACTAAACCTCATCTTCTCTTCCTAACCGAAACACAGTTGTCTGTGACTACTGACAGCAGCCCCTTTTCTGTTCCCTCCTACTTGCTCTATCCTCATTTTCAATCCAAAGCTGGATGTTGCGCATACGTGCGTAACGACACCACTTGCTCTCGTGCCCACAATCTTGAATCTTCAGAATTTTCTACCATCTGGCTAAGACTTCAATGTCACTCTCTAACTAAATTCATCTGTGCTGTATACCTCTCACCTAATTCCTCTGACTATGTAAAATTCTTTGACTATTTGACTTCCAAGGTGGAGCACATCTTATCTCACTTTCCTTTGCTGAGATCTCCATTTTAGGGATTTCAATGTTCACCACCAGCTTTGGCTTTCATCTTCTTTCACTGACCAACCTGGTGAACAAACCTTCAACTTTGCTATCCTTCATGACCTAGAGCAGCTAGTGAAGTTCCCTACCCGTATTCCTGACCGCCTTGGAGACACGCCCAACATTCTTGATCTTTTCCTAACCTCCAACCCTTCTGCTTACTCTGTTAAACTTTCCTCTCCGTTGGGCTCCTCCGACCACAATCTAATTTCCGTTACCAGTTCTATCACTCCAGTGCAGCCTCAGGACCCGCCTAAGCGGAGGTGCTTCTGGCATTTTAACTCTGCTAAGTGGGAGGAACTAAGGCAGTACTATTCTGATTTCCCTTGGGATGATTATTGTTTTCATGTCAGAGATCCTTCTCTTTGTGCCGAGCGCATAACAGAGGTGATTATCTCTGGCATGGAGCTATACATTCCTCATACTTTCTCTAACCCTAAAGCTAAAAAGCCTTGGTTTAACTCTGCTTGTTCTCGTGCTGTCAATGATAGAGAGGCGGCTCACAAACGGTTCCGTAGCCATCCAACTGCTGAAACTCATGCCCTATATATTTCTGCCCGTAATCATGCCAAATCTATTCTCCAACTTACTAAAACTCTTTCATCAATAGAAAATGTCAAAGTCTTTCCAATTCTAACTCCTCTCGAGATTTCTGGCATCTAGCCAATAATATCTCTAACAACTTTACTTCTTCGTCTTTCCCTCCTTTACTTCATCCAGATGGCTCTACAGCTGTCTCTTCTTTTCTAAAGCTGAACTCTTCGCTCAAACCTTTGCTACCAACTCAACTTTGGATGATTCTGGGCATATTCCTCCTACTCCTCCACCCTCTGACTACTTCATCCCTA
This sequence comes from Portunus trituberculatus, assembly GCF_017591435.1. NCBI lineage: Eukaryota > Metazoa > Arthropoda > Malacostraca > Decapoda > Portunidae > Portunus > Portunus trituberculatus. The sequence goes on from NC_059298.1 coordinate 53,089, forward strand.
AAATTAAAATTCTTTATAAAGACGTTTTCCTGGCCCTCTCTGGCCTTGATTCTCGGAAGGCTTACGGTCCGGATGGAGTCCCTCCTGTTGTTCTCAAAACTGTGCTTCCGAACTCGCTCACTGCCTGGTCAAACTCTTTCATCTGTGTCTCTACTTCTATTTATCCTTCTTGCTGGAAGTTTGCTCACATTCAACCTGTCCCTAAAAAGGTGACCACTCCAATCCTTCTAACTACCGCCCTATAGCTTTGATTTCCTGCCTTTCTAAAGCCTTTGAGTCTATCCTTAATAGGAAGATAATGAGGCATCTATCAGCTCACAACCTTCTCTCTGATTGCCAGTATGGTTTCCGTAAAGGCAGATCTACTGGTGATCTTCTTACTTTCCTAACTGAATCTTGGTCATCCTCTTTAGGGACTTCGGTGAAACCTTTGCTGTCGGCCTTGACATATCGAAAGCCTTCGATAGAGTCTGGCACAAATCTTTAATTTCTAAACTACCCTCCTACGGATTCTATCCTTCTCTCTGTACCTTCATCTCCAGTTTCCTTTCCGATCGTTCTATTGCTGCTGTAGTAGACGGTCACTGTTCTTCCCTAAAACTATCAACAGTGGTGTTCCACAGGGTTCTGTCCTATCACCCACTCTCTTTCTATTATTCATCAATGATCTCCTAAATCTGACTCAATGCCCTATCCACTCCTATGCTGATGATACCACCTGCATTATTCAACAGCGTTCAACAGACGCCCAACCCAACAACAATTAAATGACTCAAGGCGAGATGCTATAGGACGCCTAACTTCTGATCTTTCACTTGTTTCTGATTGGGGCAGAGAAAACCTGGTTTTGTTCAATGCCTCAAAACTCAATTTCTACAACTATCTACTCGACATAACCTTCCAGACAACTATCCTCTCTTCTTCAATAACACTCAACTTCCCTCTCCTCTACATTAAACACACTCGGTCTATCCTTCACTAAAAATCTAAACTGGAAATTTCACATCTCTACTCTTGCTAAATCAGCTTCCAAGAAGTTAGGTGTCCTATGGCGTCTTCGTCCATTTTTCTCTCCTCCCAGCTGCTTGCTCTGTACAAGGGCCTTATCCGCCCGTGTATGGAGTATGGCTCTCATGTCTGGGGATCCACACACAGCTTTACTAAACAAGGTGGAATCTAAAGCTTTTCGTCTTATCAACTCTTCTCCTCTAACTGACTGTCTTGATTCTTTAAGTCACCGCCGCAATGTTGCATCTTTATCTGTCTTCTACCGCTGTTTTCATGCTGTCTGCTCTTCTGAACTTGCTAACTGCATGCCTTCCCCTCCTGCGGCCTCGCTGCACAAGACTCTCTACTTCTTCTCATCCCTATTCTGTCCATCTTCCTAATGCAAGAGTTAACCAGTATCTTCACTCCTTCATTCCCTACACTGGTAAACTCTGGAACTCTCTACCTGTGTCTGTATTTCCACCTGCCTATGACTTAAACTCTTTCAAAAGAGGAGTGTCAAGACACCTCTTACGTTAACTGGACCCTCCTTTTAGATTTTTTTTGTTTTTTCTCTTTCTACTTTCTTCTTAACAGGGCCTGGCAACCAGCGGGATTTTTTTTTTTCCAACACTTTGTTTGCCCTTGGCCAGTGCCCTTGTAATGTAAAAAAAAAAAAAAAAAAAAAAAAATAATGATTTACTTCCATTTTTTCCCAATTTATGTTTATGCAGTTAAGTTCTCCCACAAGTAGTGCTTTTCTGTCCTTCTACATGTTGTTCAAGCATTTTAGCACTTCTTGCATTTCCTTGTGCTTATTCAGCCTCTATATATTAGTCTTTCGTGGCATATAATTATGTTACTAGGAGTCTCCTCCTTTCCCTCCCACTGGTCCTAACTATTATACTTAAAACCTCAGCCAATCTATCTCCATATTGTACTTCTTCCATGTATATATCCTCTTGAGCCATTATCAATACTCCTCTTTCTGCCTCTTCCCTTCTAGCTTTCCTCCAAACATTATATCCCTGTTCTTTAAAATTTTATTAGATGCCTTCACTTAACTTTGTTTCATACATACCATATCTAGTCTTTTTTCCAATATATACTCTCACTTCCAGCACTCATGATATTAATCTGTCTATGTTTCTATACATTACTCTTGGTGTCTTTCTTCCCCTTCCCGGATATACCATTTCCTCATCGTCATGTCTAGTATTCTCCAGTAAAATTTCTTCTTGTTCTGTCCTCTTTTTTTTTTTTTCTTTTTTTTTTTCCTTAGCTTCATTTCTCAGTTTTCTCCCTTTTTCCCTTTTTCACATCCTTCTTAATCCAAATGTAGTTACATTCTGTATTTTCAGCCAGTTTTCCTGTCCTCTCTGAAATTTCTTTGACCCCCACTTGGTATCTTATTTGGATTTTTAATGGCCTTTTTAGTTTCCTCACTATATTTTCCAAGTCCATATATTTCTTCTAGTCTCTGTTCCCCTACTTTTTTTTTTTTTTTTTTTTTTTTTTTACATTACAAGGGCACTGGCCAAGGGAAAAAAGTGTTGGAAAAAAAAAAATCCCGCTGGTTGCCAGGCCCTGTTAAGAGGAAAGTAGGAGAAAGAGAAAAAACAAAAAAATCTAAAAGGAGGGTCCAGTTAACGTAAGAGGTGTCTTGACACTCCTCTTTTGAAAGAGTTTAAGTCATAGGCAGGTGGAAATACAGACACAGGTAGAGAGTTCCAGAGTTTACCAGTATAGGGAATGAAGGAGTGAAGATACTGGTTAACTCTTGCATTAGGAAGATGGACAGAATAGGGATGAGAAGAAGTAGAGTCTTGTGCAGCGAGGCCGCAGGAGGGGAAGGCATGCAGTTAGCAAGTTCAGAAGAGCAGACAGCATGAAAACAGCGGTAGAAGACAGATAAAGATGCAACATTGCGGCGGTGACTTAAAGAATCAAGACAGTCAGTTAGAGGAGAAGAGTTGATAAGACAAAAAGCTTTAGATTCCACCTTGTTTAGTAAAGCTGTGTGTGGATCCCCAGACATGAGAGCCATACTCCATACACGGGCGGATAAGGCCCTGTACAGAGCAAGCAGCTGGGAGGGAGAGAAAATGGACGAAGACGCACAGGACACCTAACTTCTTGGAAGCTGATTTAGCAAGAGTAGAGATGTGAAATTTCCAGTTTAGATTTTTAGTGAAGGATAGACCGAGTGTGTTTAATGTAGAGGAGAGGGGAAGTTGAGTGTTATTGAAGAAGAGAGGATAGTTGTCTGGAAGGTTATGTCGAGTAGATAGTTGTAGAAATTGAGTTTTTGAGGCATTGAACAAAACCAGGTTTTCTCTGCCCCAATCAGAAACAAGTGAAAGATCAGAAGTTAGGCGTCCTTCAGAAGTTAGGCGTCCTATCTTATTTTAATTTTTAATGGCCTTTTAGTTCCCTCACTATATTTTCCAAGTCCATATATTTCTTCAATTTCTTCTTCTAGTCCGTGTTCCTCTTCCTCATCCAGAACCATTGAAATAATTTTCTTAACCATCTCCTACTCTTCCTTTTCACTCACAAACTTCACTGGGTATTTCTTCTTTTTATCTACTGTGTCCCTCACTAATTTCCTTTTCTTTAATTACTTGTATCACTTTATTCTTAGTTTTTTCTTGTATTTGTTGCTTAATCACCTTTGCAAAGCTAACTTAATCATTCTCTTGTTCTTTTTTTCATGCCTTCCTCCAATCTTCCAGCTTTGTTTCACTCATCGCTCCTTCCTCTGTCCCCACCTTAGTGTTCTGCCTTTTCCTTTAGTATCTCCAATGCTGCTTCATAGTCCTTACACTTCTTAAGGGCACTGTTTTCCTCTCTCATTTCTTCCAATGTTATCCTCATCTTATTGTTTATCTTCACAGTTTCTCTAATTCACCACATTTCACTTTCAGCTCTTGATTTTCTGCAAACAGCTGTCCTTGCTTCTCAAGTATTCTGGCAATCATCTCCCTTGTACACATTATCTCTTTCTCCATTGATATTTTTGTTGTGTTGGTTCTTCATTTTTTAGCACCCAAAAAATTCCTTTTCAGTACTCCAATCCCCTGGTTGTCTCAGTCCCAATGGTCTCTCTTTTGCCTTGGCCTCACTCCTTTGTTTACATGGCCAGCAGCACCGTCTACACTTTTTTCTGCTTCAAACACAAAGCAATTCACTACAGTTATGGAGACAGAAAACACTACCTACTATACCCCTCTCTACCCCTGCAATACTTTACCCGGCCTTTCTGTGTTAAGGAGTTGGCTGTATATATCCAGTACTGGAGCTGTTGTTTATATGTCTGCTCTCTGCAATCTCTATGCTATGTGTGTGCATGAGTGTCAGTGTTTTTACCCAATTGTGATATAAGGAAAAACTGTGCTTCAATTTTGTCAGTCTCCATAGAGTGTGCAGGTGTGTATGGGTAGACAATGGAACAGGAACAGCATTACATTTTCATATAACTCAATTCTGCTTGTATGTGTACCAGGATTGAAGAAAGTTTGAAGATCTATCAATCAATAATAATTTAAAGAGAAGTCCCTGTTTCAAGAAAAAAAAAAAAAAATAAATAAAATAAAATAAATAAATAAATTAATTAATTAATAAAAAAAAAAAATAATTATAATAAATAAAAAAAGTAAATATAATAATAGAATAAAACAAATCTTGTGTGAATATCACATCCTGACCTTTTCTTAGGTCATTGAAATATTTAGAGAATAAAACATGTGCACACACACACACACACACACACACTGCCCAACTGCCACAGAGTGAAGGCATTGCTAAGCAGCTCCCAGGGAAAGCACTTCAGCAGGCATTGCAGCCTGACCTAGACATATGTACAGGGGGGTAGAGGACCATAAGGTTCTCCTGTCTCCAAAATAAATACAAAAATTTATACCATACAGAACAGAAAAATGGAGAGAGAGAGACAGAGCTAGGTGAAGCGGCCAAATGTACGGGACCAAAACAAACGCCATGTTGTGAAAACCTGAGATTTATCGAAACACCTGTTGGAGTGGGGAGATTGAGTGATGATAATATGGACAAAGACTTCTCTGGATTTAGAGAGGAAAGAGGCAATATGAGGAGGATGATAAACATGGAAAAAGAGATAAGGTACATGACAGAGGTGATGCCGAGTATGATGGGAAAAAAAGGACAAAGTGATAAAAGAAACCACGGAACTAAAAGTGACGTTAGAGGAATGTGAAAAGTAAGGGAAATAAATCAAAAGATGAAGGAGGAGATGCAGGAGATAAAGAAACAAAATGATATACTAAAGCCTACATGTTACAACCATGAAGACTCCTTAAGGAGCCAACAGAAAAAAGTGCAGGATGGGGAGGACAAAGTAGAGAATGGAATGAATGAGTGAAAGCAAATTGAAGGAATTACAAAATGCATGGAAACATACAGGAAAAGGCAAAAGTTAAAATTTCAGAGGTACTAAGAAGGCAAATTCAGGAAAAGACAAAGGACACTGCTGTACAGTACAAGTAATTAAGGAAAAAGAAGCTCTAGTGAGAGATACAGTGGATAAGAGGAAATGTTTCTTAAATTTTGGGATGAAGGAAAAAAAATCCAAACAAGTTCATGATAGAGCGTGAAGAGAGAGAATTGGCAAAAACTATTATCAGACAGGTCGAGGACAGCACACATGAGTTGGAGGAAGTGATTGGGTTGGGAAGATTTAGTGAAGGGGGTAAGAGACCAATGAAAGTGAGAATGAGATCCCAAGTGGTGCTGGAGGAAACTATGACAAGAAAAGGGAAGCTGGCCGATGATACTGAATCCAAGGATATATGAATAAAAAAAGATATGAACCTGGAAGAACGGGAGAACAAGAAAGTGCAAAGAAATGAAGTTATGGAAAAAAAATAAATAAAAAGGACGGAGAATGAGAAAAAAGAGTTTCTACTGGAGGGTTCTAAATATGAGACTAAAGAAGTGGTATCTATGGAAGGAGGAGGTCATGGACATGGCAAGAAATTAAGAGTGACTTATACTAATATAGTTGGGTTGTTATCCAGCGTGTTAGAAGTTAGATATTATTTGAAAGGAAAAAGATCGGATGTATGTGCATCATAGAAACAAAACTAAAAGAGGAGATCCACATTAGCTTTAAATAAGAGGGATATAATAGCTGGAGAAGAGACAGGAAGGGTAAAGGGGGAGGAGGAATACTAATAATGGTTCATGATAATACGTATACGTGTGGAGGATGTGCAATATGATGATAGTATGGTGGAAGTAATGGGAGTAACAATCAAAACAGAGTAATTGAAAAAAAGGAAAATCATAATTATGTATATGCCATCTAAGACAAATACATGGGGAATTAAGGAACATAAGATATGCAGAGAGGTGATTAAGTGCTTAGATAATATGATAAGAAGAGATGGAAGAATACTATTAGTAGGAGACTTTAACTGTAAAAGAATAAACTGGAGAGAGATGAAAGTAAAGGATAATGCTGGACAGTGGAGCGATGAGGTGTTACAGTTGACTATGGTTAATGCAATGGATCAGTGGGTGGAGGAATCAACAAGGTACATGGGGGAAGAAGAACCATTGTTGCTTGACCTAGTATTCATAAAGAAGCCAGAGCCCCCTCCCAGCATTCAATACCTTAGTCCAATGGGAAGAAGTGATCATGTGACATTAGAGTTGGAAATGCAGGAGGATGGGATAAGATACAGATATGACTACAAATAAGAGATTAAATTATGCAAGAGCAGATTTTGAGAAATTAAGGAAAATTTTTGCTGATATTGAATGTAGGAATATTATGAACAGAAAAACAATACAAGGGAAATATGAAATATTCCAACAGAAATATAAGGAAGGAGTAAAGAAGTACATACCTATCTACAGAGTTAAGAAAAGTATACATGCTTGGTACAATGCCAGATGTACAGAAGCTAAAAAGGCAAAAGATAAAGCTTGGAAGAAACTCAAAAAAACAGAGAAATGACAATAACAGACAGCAATATAAGGATGTGAGAAATGAATATATTAGAGTAAGGAGAGAGGAAGAAAGAAACTTTGAGAAAGATGTGGTGCAAGAATATGAAGGTGAACCAAAGCTTTTCTACAAATTTATAAATGGTAAGATGAAGAATAAGGAAGCAATAAAAAAAAAATTAAAGGAGGGAAGACATACCAAACAGCAAAGGAAATGAGTGAAATAATGAATGAGAGCTTCAAAACCATGTTCACTGAAGAAGAGGATTTTGCAGAACAAAATATAACATTGCATTACCAAGGATTGCAGGAAATCATATTAGAAGATTATTAAATATTTTGGATGTCGGAAATGCAATGGAGCTGGATGGTGCATCAGGCTGGCTGCTAAAAGAATGTACAGAGCAGCTGTGAAATCCAATTTGAAAAATGGTTACAAGTTCATTAAATGAAGGGAGAGTACCAATAGAATGGAAGAGAGCCAATGTAATACCAATATTCAAAGGAGGAAAGGCAACTGAGTCATTAAGTTACAGAATGGTGTCACTTACAAGTGAAATAGTTATCAAAGAAAATAAGTTAAACATCTGGAAGAACAATTTATATTGAACAGACAATTTGGGTTCAGGACAAGATGGTCATATGTGATGAACTTATTAAGTTTCTACTTAAGAGTTATTGCAGAACTTGAAAACAGAGATGGATGGGTAGACATAAAAAAAGGCTTTTGATTAAGTCCCTCATGGCCAGCTACTTTGGAAACTAGACAGCATAGGAGGACTGCAAAAACTTTGTTAGACTGGATAAGAGATTATTTGAAGAACAGGGAGATGAAAACTGTGATCAGAGTAAAGTAACAAATGGAGTGCCACAAGGGTCAGTGTTAGTCCCCATTATGTTCCAGATATATGTAAATCACATTCACAATGGGGTAAACAGTTATATTAATTTGTTTGCTGATGATGCAAAGCTGCTAATAGTAATCAAGACCCAAGAGAACTGTTTGCTGTTGCAGGAAGATATAAACAAAATCTATGAATGGAGTAAGAAGTGGAATTTGGAGTTCAATGCCAAGAAATGTCATGTAATGGAACTAGGAAAGAGTAAAGGAAGACTGGTATGGAACTATTTGATGGGAGAGGAACAAATAATGAAGACTAAGGAGGAAAAAAATCTGGAAATGATTATACAGGAAAATCTGAACCTCCTGAAAACACACAAGTAAGATGTTTGGACTAGCATATAAAATGGTGACTAATATAAAAAGTGGCATTTCAATACATGGGCAAAGATATGATGAAAAAAATCAGCACAAGCATGATATGTCTGAAGCTGGAATATGCAACTCTAAAAATGACATAAGAAGATTAAAATGGATCCAGAAGATAGCTACAAAGATGGTGCTGGAACTAAAGGACCTAACATATGAAGAATGGCTGAAGAAAATGGGACTTCCAACCTTACAAGATAGAAGAGAACAAGGAGACCTAATAACAATGTATAACATAGTAGACAAGGAAGACCTGGTGCTGGTGACAGAAGCTGGAAAGACAAGAGGACATGCAAAGAAGACTAGGATGAGGTAGTGTGTGAAGGATATTGGAAAATACAGTTTTCCACACAGAACGGAGAAAAAGTGGAATGCATTGAATAATGAATTTGTTACAGCACATAAAGTGAATAACTTTAAAGAAAAATTGGATAAATGGAGACATGGAGACTGGACACTCTGAGCCTCGCTTGAACCCTGTACAATACAACTAGGTAAATACACACACACATTCACACGCACAAATGTACACAACGTATCAATGTCAGTCGTCATGTTGAATGAATGTAATAATTTGAAGCAGTAATTGAAAATAAATCAGTGGTCCTATTGTAGAACATGCCTTTATCATTTGTTGTTTCTGGTTTGCATGTGCTAACTTAACATCCATGGGAACATGTCCATCAAATATGATATATATTTTTTTTTAAATTAACAAAATATGAGGAAGCTGATCTGGATAAATAACAATATAACAATAACACTAGCTAAGGAAAAGCTTCATGTGTAACATATAATATACAGTTTGCTAGTAAAGGAGAGAAAACAATTGGAGTTAAGTTTTTCTATAAGTAATATTAAACTGGATACAACAGCACCCTGTCTGAAAGGATGAAAGAATAGTAGATATTAGGGAAAAATACAAGATAAAGAGGTGGAAGCTCATGCAGGAGAGTATCAAGCCCTCTAATTGAATTTAAAAAACTATACAATATGAGGTTAAAAAACTTTAGAAGATCCACACATAAATAAAATAAATATAGGAATAATAAAAATTGATGAAAATAATAACATTGTCCCACAAAGCAATGAAAATACACCAGGTATTCATTATATGTGAGGGTTATGTTCTGTAAAAGCTCTCATAAGTGGTTCCTTAGAAAACGAACTTAATTTGTTCAAAATTTTGTTCTTACTCCAAAGCATCAAAGAACATCTATTCTTATGGAAGAAATTATAATTCGTTCTAAACCACCTCCCAAGACCAAAAAAATTCTACTTTCACCTAATTTCTTACTTTTTGCATACTATTACTATATATACTACTACTACTATTATGCTATAACTATAAAAGAAAAGTAAGCAAAATGTAATATAGTGAAAATTCAACTTCTCGTGGTCAGAAACAAGAGTCACCACATCTTCCTCATCTGACTCCATCAAGCCAGCACCACATACTCTTATATAAGGCAGTAAGTTTTTCTTTGATATACTGCATTCATTATGGAAAACAAATCAGGGAAGTAAGCAAATTGTAATATGAAAATTCAACTTCTTCGTGGTCAGAAACAAGCGTCAACACATCCTCCTCAGCCTACTCCATCAAGCCAGTACTACGCACTCTTATCTAAATCAATAACGAGATAAAAATAACGATTCCAATATTGTCATGCATTACAATATGTTTCTGAACTGCTTACTTATCCATTGAAATACATGTATATCTTATATCTCACCAAGAAATACTACATAAAAAATGATAAAATACAGCATACTGACATAAGTACTCTCAACATCCTCACGCTTGGTGCCCTCACACCTACACAAACATATCCTTCTAAAAGCTGATACATGATTGGCTAAGTGTCCAACATCTTGAAAACAATGGGCCAATGACAGGCCTCGATATATGGTACAGTGGAACCATGTGTGCTTTGGGGTCTAAGGGGTCTCCAAGCGCAAGGGTGCCAATCCCGTCCACGGTCTGAGTGAAGGTTGGGCTTTCTCACTCGGGGTAATGGTTTCCTAGTGGGTGGGCTTTGAGATAGGAGGTACCCCAAAAAGTATCCCCTTTAGCCCATAAATTCCCATGAAAAGCCCACATGGTGTAAATAAAAAAAGATAGCCTCAAATATAAACAAACATGGTACAGTGGAACCATGCGTGCTTTGAGGTCCGAGGGGTCTTCAAGCGCATGGGTTCGAATCCTGTCCATGGTTCGAGTGTAGGTTGGGCTTCCTCACTTGGGGCAATGGTTTCCTAGCGGGTGGGCTTTGAGGTAGGAGGTACCCCAAAAAGTATACCCTTTAGCCCATGAATTCAAGTGAAAAGAACACATGGTATAAAAGAAAAAAACTGTGCGGCATAAAGGAGCATGGCTTTTGAAAAGGCTCCTTATGGAGTCTTCATCGTCATGACATGTAGCTTTTAGTGTATAAATAATTTTGCTTCTTTATCTCCTGTATCTCCTCCTTTAATCCCTGATTGATTGCACTGACTTTCTCACATTCTACTAATCTCAATTTCAGCTTTGTGTTTTCCATTGTCAGTCTGTCCTGCTTGTCCATTAAACTTGACATCACTTACTTCATGTATCTCAAATCTCTCTCCATGTCAATCAACCTCTTCATTCCTAAATCCAGAAAAACCCTTGTCCATAATATCCTCAGTCAGTTTCCTTAATCCAACAGGTGTTTCAATGTACCGCTGGTTTTCACAAGATGGCGTATATTTTGATTCTGTCATACATCTGGCAGCACTACTCAGTTATATCTCTCTCTCCATTTTTTCCGTCTATATGATCCAAAACTTATTTATTATGGAGACAGGAGAACCTTATGGCCCCCTCTCCCCCTGTATGTCCAGGTCAGGCTCCAAATCCTTGTTGAAGCTTTTCCTTGTGAGTTGCTCAGAGACATCTTGTCAGCACAGTGTTGTGTGTAAATTTACCTAGTTGTATTGTACAGGATTCGAGCGGGGCTCATAGTGTCCTGTCTCCATATCTCTATTGATCTAGTTTTTCCTTAAAGTTATGGACACTATGTGTTGTGACAATTTGATTATCCATTGCATTCCATTTTTCCACCATTCTGTGTGGAACACTGTATTTTCAAATATCCTTCACACACTGCCTCATCCTGATCTTTTCATGTCCTCTTGTTCTTCCATCTTCTTCCATCAACAGCACCAGATCTTCTTTGTCTATCTTTTCAATATCATTTACTATCTTATACATTGTTCTCTTCTATCTTGTAAGGTTGGTAGTCCCATTTCCTTCAGTTGTTCTTCATATGTGAGGTCCTTTAATTCCGGCACCATCTTTGTAACAATCTTCTGTATCCTTTCCAATTTTCTTATATCCTTTTTAGAGCTCAGAGACCATACCACTGCTACATATTCCAGTCTTGAGCATATCATGCTTGTGATAATTTTTTTCATCATATCTTTATCCATGTAATGAAATGCCACTCTTATTTATATTAGTCAACATCTTATATGATAGTCCAAATATCTTGCTTACATGTTTATCAAGGCTCATATTTTCTTGTATGTATGATCACTCCAAGATCTTTTCCTCTTTAGTCTTCATTATTTGTTCCTCTCCCATCAAATAGTTCCATACTGGTCTTCTCTTACTCTTTCCTAGTTCCATTATGTGGCATTTCTTGGCATTAAACTCTAATCTCCACTTCTTGCTCCATTCATAGATCTTGTTTAAATCTTCCTGCAACAGCGGACAGTCCTCTCTGGTTTTGATAACTCTTAGCAATTTTGCATCATCAGTGAATAAATTTATATAACTGTTTATCCAAATGTGAATGTCGTTTACATAAACTTGAAACATAATGGGGGCTAACATTGACCCTTGTAGCAATCTGCTAGTTACTTTACCCCAAGATGAGTATGTATCTCTGATCACAGTTCTCTTTCCTATCCTTCAAATAATCTCTTGTCCATTCAAGCAAGGTTCTGCGCAGTCCTCCTATGTTCTCTAGTTTCCAAAGAAGTCTTCCGTGTGGGACTTTATCAAAAGCCTTTTTAATGTCCAGATATACTGTGTCTACCCATCCATCTCTGTTTTCAAGTAGAACCTTAATAAGTTTGACACACATGACCTCCCTCTCCTGAACCCAAATTGTCTGTTCAATATGACTTGCTCCTCTTTTAGAAATTTAATCCATTTTTCTTTGATAATTATTTCACATAACTTCCCTACGACACTTGTAAGTGACACTGATCTGTAGTTTAGTGGTTCAATTGCCTTTCCTCCTTTAAATATCGGTATTATATTGGCTCTCTTCCACTCTAGTGGAACTTTCCCTTCATTTATTGAACTTTGAATTATTTCTCAAATTGTGTCCAGTAGCTTTACATTCTTTTAACACCCAGCCTGATACACCATCTGGCCCCACATTTATTGAACTTTTAATTATTTCTCAAATTGTGTCCAGTAGCTTTACATTCTTTTAACACCCAGCCTGATACACCATCTGGCCCCATTGCTTTTCTGACTTCCAACTTATCCAGTAATCTTCCAATATTCTCTTTGTGCACTGCAATCTCCTGTATTCCTTGGCAATCCAAAGCTCTATTAGGTTCTGTGAAATCATTTTCTGCAGTGAATACCATTTTGAAGCTCTCATTCATTATTTCACACATTTCCTTTTCTGTTTGGTATGTCTTCCCTTCTTTAATTATTTTTTCAATTGTTTCCTTATTCTTTGTTTTGCCGTTTATAAACTTGTAGAAAAGTTTTGGTTCATCTTTGCTTTTATCCACTACATCTTTCTCAAAATTTCTTTCTTCTTCTCTCCTTACTCTGATATATTAATTTCAAGCATCTTTGTACTGCTGTCATTTCCCTGCTTTAAGAATTTCTTCCACGCTTTATCTTTTGCCTTTTTTGCTTGTATGCATGTATTTTTTTCTGAACTCTATAAACAGGAACAAACTTTTTACTCCTTCATTGTATTTCTGTAAGAATATATCATATTTCTCTTGTACAGTCTTTCTGCACATAATATTACTCCACGCAATATCAGCAAAATAAATCCTTAATTTTTCAAAACCTGTTTTTGCATAATTTAATTTCTATCCTGTATAATCCTCTCTGTAACTTATCTCATCTTCCTCCTGCATTTGAATCTCAAATGTCACATGATAATTTTTCCCCATTAGACTAAGGTATTGTATGATTGGAGGGGATTCTGGTTTCTTAGTGAAAACTAGGTCAAGCAACGATGGTTCTTCTTCCCCCCTGTACCTTGTTGACTCCTCCACCCACTGGTCCGTTGTATTAACCATAGTCAACTGTAACACTTTCTCGCTCCACTGCCCAGCATTATCCATTACTTCCAATTTATAAACTTGTATCAGATCCCCTCTCTCCATTCTCTGTTCCAGGGTTAGTAGATTCATAGCCTTTAGTCTCTCCTCATATGTCATTCCTTCAAATTCTGGAACCATTCTTGTAGTCATTTTTTGTAGCCTCTCCAATTTCCTTATGTGTTTCTTTTTATGGAGGGTCCACACAACTCCTGCATATTATAGTACTTATCAATTTCTTCATCATTTCTTTGTCCATGTAGTGAAATGCTACTCCAATATTCCTTAGCAAATTATATGTCTCTCAGAAAATTCTATCAATATCGCTTACTGGTTGATTATTTTCTTCCATCGTCACTCCCAAGTCCTTTTCCTTTTTTACTTTTTCTAGTTCTACTCCATCTCCCATCTTATAGATTCTCACTGGTTGTCTTTCACTTTTTCCCACTTCCATGACATGCCTTTTGTCCACATTGAATTCCATCTCCCATTTTTTACTCCATTTCCAGATCTTGTTTAAGTCTTCCTGCAGTATTTCACAATCCTCTTTTTGTTTTATTTATGACTCTACACAGTTTTGCATCGTCCGCAAACAGATTTATGTAGCTGTTTACTCCCTGTGGCATGTCGTTCATATATATGAGAAAAAGTATTGGCGCCAATACTGACCCCTGTGGCACTCTGCTGTTTAATGCTCTCCACTTGGACTTCATATCTTTAACTACCGTCCTTATTTCTCTCCCCCTCAAATAATTTTCCATCAATCTCAATGTGCTTCCTTTTAAGCCACCCTTCTCCTCTAACTCCCACAGTAATCTTTCATGTGGCACTTTATCAAATGCCTTTTTTTAAATCTAAATAAATAGTCCATCCATCCCTCTCTCTCTTGTATTTTATCAACTATTCTAGAGTAGAAACTCAATAAATTTGTTACACATGACCGACCTTTTCTAAAACCAAATTGGCTATTTGATAATAATTTGTTGTCTTCAAGAAATTCGATCCATTGTTTCTTTATTACTCTTTCACACATCTTGCATATTACGCTAGTTAGTGATACTGGTCTGTAATTTAAAGGTTCTTCCTTCCTTCCACTCTTATATATGGGAACCACCTCATTTCCACTCTACTGGTACTGTTCCATTTTCTATTGAGCATTTTATGATGTTGTATATAGGACTTGCTAGTTCTTCTCTGCATTCTTTTAATATTCTGCCTGAGACTTCATCCAGTCCCATTGCCTTTTCTTCATCTAATTCCGTCATCAACTCTTTTATTTCAAGCTTGGTTACTTTAATCTCTTTCATATGGACAGTCTCTCTATTACCCTGTGGTCTTTCGAATTTGGATTCCTTTGTAAAGACCTCCTGAAATTTATTATTTAACAGTTCTGCCATGCTTTTTGGGTCTTTCACCATCCCGTTCTCTCCTTTTAACCTTTCTATTGTTCCTTTTTGCCTTATTTTTCCATTTATGAATCTGTAGAACAATTTTGGTTGTTCCTTACATTTTTCGACAATGTCCTTTTCATAGTTCCTTTGTTCTTCCTTTCTTTGTGTGTGTGTGTGTGTGTGTGTGTGTATTTACCTAGTTGTAGTTTTACAGGGCCTGGGCTTTACGCTCGTGTGGCCCCATCTCCATATCTACACTTATCAAATTTTTCTTTAAAATTACGCACGCTCTTTGCTGACACCACTTCTTCACTCAAACTGTTCCACGTCTCAACATATCTTTGCGGGAAACTATATTTTTTAACATTCCCTTTTCTAGCCATAATTTCCTCTACATTTTCACCTTCATTGGTCTCCTAACCCTTTCATTATATCTTCCCAGCCTAATGTGTGTGTGTACATCTTAAAACCCATTTATATACTTTTCATGAAAAAATTGCATGATTACACATAAATTCCATATGAGAAAGGAACTAGCATGATCAAAATTTTCAATTACAACATATCATGATGCACGACAGGACACCATAATTATCCTAAAACCCATCCCTTTTTTTTTTATGGTACTGTACATTAATCAGTTTGGGTTCTAAAAGATACTTGTGTCCCAATGATCAACAATGAACATTCACTCATACAAGACTGTCACAATTGTTTTGGAGACAGTGCCTATATTACTACACTTTCTAGTTCTTGAAGCTGAGGTGCCTCAAAGTAAATATATACATCATAATGAAAAGTAAACGTATACAAAATTTATGGATCAAACACACAGTTCTTGAGATGTTTTCAATCATAAATTCAGTTATTGAAAAGGAAAGGACTGCAAAAAAATGTTATGTATAATGCAAAAAGACTATTAAGTCAGTTAGGGAAAACAAAGGTGAGATATCTTTGTAATCAAGAAAAGTAACAGAATTGATGTGAAGCATGACAGGACAGAAAAAAAATAATGATAAATAAAAAAATAAGTAAAATATATACAAATATAATAAATTCAATCTATGAAATATTACATGAAAACCATTAAGTAAAAGTGAGGCTGAACATAAATAAGATCCACAACAGAGATAAATCTAAGAAATGAAAATGACCTAAGATTAAAGGCTGATATATCTTTAAAACAGAAACAAATAATTTGAGAGATACCTGGCAGAAAAATATGGATGGATATTATATAAGGAATATTTGATACGTCATGCAACAAAATTAAATAAACCATAAAAAAATGAGATAATGAAATGCCTGGGTATCTGAAAAGAATGGGATGAGAGGGAGAGAGAGATGACACAATAAATAAACAAGTCTAAAATAAAATGTTATATATACAGTGGTGCCTAGCGATAACAGAACTTGCAGTAATGGATTTTGTTCAATAACAGACTGGTCAGACAATAATAAATTATTTTTGGACTATTACGGCATTTTCCCCACGAATCCATGGTTACTGAGTGGCTTCACGGATGAATACACATAACACACAATAAAAAGCCAAAAAAAAAAAAAAAAAAGGCATGCTAGATACCATTATGACATGTTTTGTTAATCTATGATTTACAAAATTTGTAACAAGGTGAAGAGTGGCAACTGCTTGCCTGTGTGGGGTCACCAGATTGACACTAATGGTGATTTGTGATCCCAGGGTGGTTGGATCCATAGCCTGCCGAAGTGAAATACAGTGGAGACTCAGTACTTGAACATCTAATTACTTAACTTTTCATTACTCGAACGTTCACACACACGGTTGTAAACAAAGGCTCCCTGGTGTCCCTCTTCCACCTCTGCCAGTTGCGACTTGTGCTGTCGTGGTCATCAGAATAACATTCTCCTGCATTCTATCTGTAGTTTTTAATTCATAAACTTACATAAACACCAAAGGCTTATTAGTGGTGAAAATATCTGGTAATCAAATAGCTGCATATTTGGTCACATACAAAGCTCTGTCATCTCCCTTCTCACAGCTGCCACTGTACTATTCTGATACTGTATTACTGGTAATACCGGTATACCGATACTGGTGTGAATTCCTAATCCTACCGCAGTCTTTGGAAAAACAACATTCTTCTGCATTCTGTTGGTAGTTTTTCATTCAGAAACTTATGATGGCACCAAAGAGGCTTATTAATGATGAAAATAAGGAATGTGGTGAGAGTGCAAGTGTTAGTGAGCTGCAGCACTCCATTAGTGGATTCACAGGAAGCACATCAGGAGAAAAGTTACAAAGATGTTTTCATGGATGGTAACTCATCCTCTGGCAACCTGCCTCCTCCTTCCCACCCTTCTCCCCTCCTCTTCTAAGTTATCCATCACCAGCCTTCACTTATTGTATGTACAATTAAAAATTGTAAAAAAAAAAAAAAAAAAAAAAATATATATATATATATATATATATATATATATATATATATATATATATATATATATATATATATATATATATATATATATATATATATAACTTAAGGTTTTGCTAAGATTTGAACGAATTACCTGATTTATAGGTATCAATAGTCAATGCCATGCTTGTCCAACCTCTCTCTATATCATACGACTATGATCCTTCCAAACAGTTTTTTCTCACAACCTTCATCATGACAACTCTACATCATGTAACTCTCACCATAACATTATTACAAAAGATTATGTTTGAGACAGAGGTATACAGTTGGAACAGATAAGTAATAATTGTTTCACAGTATCATTATCTCACTTCAACACAACAATAATGATTCAGAGAGTGTCCAGTTCAGTCATAAACCAGCAGATTGCCATGACGATGCTGATGGCTCCCTCTGAACCCTCACGTACGAGTGAATAATATTTTCTAGAGAAGAGGGGATCTGATGCATTATCATCCTATCATGCTCAAGGAAGTCACAATTAAGTAAGCAATCATGTGTAAAAATTGCATGTCAATCAGATGGATACAAATAACAAAACAAGAACAAAATTATGAAAATTCTTTAAGAGCAAATATTTCAAAAAGTGTTTTTACACTTCAAATATTTTCACAAAATCAGTATAAACTCTGATCGACTTTTGTTTGGTATCATTTTAAACTACAACTAAAATGCAATTTTTTGTTGGAATTAGAGTTTTGATAATGTCAATAGAAAATGATTCAAGAAAGTGAAAACAAACTTTTGAAAAAAAAGACCCGGGTGGGCAGTTCAACTCAAATTTTAGTCCCTAGATTGGTCAAAGTCTGACTTATTGTGAAATCCAAGTTATGGAGGTATAACAGTAGTTGACTCTGATGACCCCTTGCCTTCCTTCCCTCCTTTGTCACCTCAATAATGTCCTTCAGGCAATCATTAAATGCTTCTTAAAGATGCCACTGGACCACATGGAAACTGGCCATTACAACAAATGGGAAGCTATATCTTAATTAATCTATTCTTGTATGACAAATTTTTATCACTGTATACTTCTTAAACAATAATTAATTCTTTTATTTCAACACTGAGTGTAGAATAAGATGGATTAAATTATCAAAATACTTATTAAAAGAGAATAAACTACTGAAAAAGGGAAAGGGGGTGTTTAAGGGTTTCACAGATAAACTGCTCTCAGTAACAGACTACCCTTCACCCCCGAAGTGTCTGTTATCGCAAGGCACCACTGTATTTTCCTATATAAAAGTGAATGAGTGTTTGAAAGTCTACAAAGATGAGGTGCATGAACAGCAGTAAATGGAAACTTCTGCTTCAGCCACCCTCTTGAAGAATTTCCAAGAATCCGGAATTACAGTCAGTTAAACTGCTATATACAGTGAAAAGAGAAATAGACACAATTGTAAGGGGAACAAAATCAACCCTATGCCCCATGTAGAACATGATATGAATCCAAATCATAATATCTATCAAAAAAAAAAAAAAAAAAAAAAAAAAAATATATATATATATATATATATATATATATATATATATATATATATATATATATATACACACACACACACACACACACACACACACACACACACACACACACACACACACACACACACACGGCCCGGTAGCTCAGTGGTTAGGCGCTGGCTTCACAAGCCAGATGACCGGGTTCGATTCTGCCGGGTGGAGATATTTGGGTGTCTCCCCTTTCACGTGTAGCCCCTGTTCACCTAGCAGTGAGTAGGTACGAGATGTAAATCGAGGAGTTGTGACCTTGTTGTCCCGGTGTGTGGTGTGTGCCTGGTCTCAGGCCTATCCGAAGATCGGAAATAATGAGCTCTGAGCTCGTTCCGTAGGGTAACGTCTGGCTGTCTCATCAGAGACTGCAGCAGATCAAACAGTGAAACACATATCATGTACAGAAGAATGGAAATATTAGGAGGAAAAACCTTGATATTGTAATGAGTTAATTGTGGTGCCAATGGAAATCTCAACTACTCACCTTATCATATGGTACAGTGCATCAAAGAAATTCTATGAAGAATGACTTTCTTTCCTATTCTAATTGTTTTCCTTTTAAAAAATATGAAGGGACTGGACATACCTGAGATAGGAGCCCCCACCATGGAGGCTGACCCTCGGAACAAGATCAGTAGCCCAAAGGCATTGGTAAGCTGCGACAGTCCCAGAAGTTGAACCAAGATGATTGACGAGAGGGAGATGTAGGCAGCTGTAAGGAAGCCCCTATGACATTAGTACCAATCAAGAATTCTTATTACTTACCATGTGGCCATTTGTGTTATGAGCACTTAAATGTTTCTGATAAGATTTATTTAAATAATACTTAATGTTTGGCATGGATTTTGAACCATTAGATTTTTATTGATAAAAAATTTCATAAAATTGTGCTTATTATCAGAAACATCATATTGTTCTCATGAATTCTGCAGTAGTACTGTAGCTGAGAACAGTTGTTAAGGTAAGCAGATCCCTTTTATTGAGGTTGCTGCTTAAAGAACCCTTCTTGATGTTGCAAATTTTCTTGTTAGTGTTGTTTATGAGAGAGAGAGAGAGAGAGAGAGAGAGAGAGAGAGAGAGAGAGAGAGAGAGAGAGAGAGAGAGAGAGAGAGAGAGAGAGAGAGAGAATATACCGCACTAACTAAAACATCTAACAAAACCTTAGTTAGCACAAGCATGTGATGCTAATTTACAGGCATTTCTCAGCATGTGAATCCACTTCTAGTGCAAAAATAGAGACAAGAAACATATTAGTGTCTTTCACCTGTGAGGAAGAATTTATATCATTAATTTTTTATGCTGTACTTCTTCACCTTAAGCAAACCTTTATGCAATTTATAATGCAACAAAAATCATCGTGGTCATGCTTAAGGTGAATTTCATGTGTGCAGCAATGGGATGAAAGCTGCTGGAGCTGTGCTGAAAAAAAATAAAATAAAAAAAAATAATAAAAAATCATGCATTATTATATAACATGTTGAAGGTCATTTGTCTGGTCAGGCACACACATAGTTGAGGAAGGAGAGAGCATGAATAAAAAATTTGAGGTTCAAATACTAACCATTGGAACAGTAGCACCACATTACACACAACACTACCACCACCATCACCTTTACCATCACCATTAAATTACTTCCCATTACAACCGCTTCCAAAACCATCACAAGCATCTCCATTACAGTGGCAGGAAGCAGTCACTAAAGTAAAGATACGGTGAGCAGGGCAGGGCTTGGGTACCTGACACAGGAGGACCCAAGATCCCAGCTATTCCACGGAAGATACACAGAAGACCAAAGGCATTGGTGAGTTGTCTGAGGCTGAGCAGGTCCACAATGATGATGGAGGTGAGGGCGATGAACGGAGCTGCAGGAACAACCATAGGGTGAAGGCAGGTTGTGCTGACACAGCTCAGAGACAGATACTATGAAGAGGATATTTTGTGCCATATTTCCATTCATTCTATTGTAATTTTTTCTTATTAAAATAGTTTAATAGCATCAATGACCAATAGCATTTTCATGCCGAAATGTTAATAATGTTATTTTCATGCAATGTATGGTAGGCAGGCAAAAAAAAAGTTCATACCAATATTTATAGTTATGGTATGTCTGCACACCACAGCTGCAACTGGATTGGACATATGTTTTACAATACCTGGGGTCACATAATGTTCAAGGCTAAGACAATGCAGAATTAATTTGATAAGAAATGGAATTTTCACTCTGTTTACAAACAGTTCAATGTAAGTTATTTCAGGGTGATCTAAAAAAAAAAAAAAAAAAAAAAAAAAAAAAAAAAAAGTTAATTTTACAGGAAGCTCTCACTTTATTGAACATTTATATATTGTTAGAGCTGGGTGCGTTACTGGATATCGGGTAGTCCGGTACTGCGCCTTCGGACCTCGAAATGCAGGTACTCCGTACCTGTATTTCTACACCTAAAAATGTTTCCCTCGGTCCGGTACCGCACCTCCGGTACTGTACCCAAAACTATTAACGCGTGCCTGAAAAATCTTGTCCGCACTCAAAAAATATAACAAAATACAAGGCAATAATACATCAGAGCTCCATATATATATATATATATATATATATATATATATATATATATATATATATATATATATATATATATATATATATATATATATATATATATATATATATATATATATATATATATATATATATATATATATATATATATTTGGCCTATTTCTTACTTCCATATGGCATTTTCTAGTTACAAGAATCTGGCAACTCTGCTGCTGCTCTCTTTCTCTCTCTCTCTAACAAGCACAGATGTCATAAAAATCAAGAATAAGAAAATAAATGCGCCACCACCACCACCCCATTGACCCAAATGGAGGAGGAAGAGAATAGTGGGGGTGAGGGGGAGAGTGAACAACATACACCACAGCAGCAGCACCAGCGGCCCTCACTGTTACCATAGGGAAGGAAAATTTGGCCGATCTTTTAGAGTTGAAGACAATCCACAGAGAGAGAGAGAGAGAGAGAGAGAGAGAGAGAGAGAGAGAGAGAGAGAGAGAGAGAGAGAGAGAGACGGGAAAACATGGCTGGTAGCACAGACCGCCAAAAACGGTCGAAAGTAATGCTACAGAGTGCAGACTGTTAGTCGTCTTTATTCATTTACTATATATTTTTTTTTTTTTTCATATCCTTGAAAATTTCAGGTGCGGAGGTACAGACTCAGACTCGGACTTTCTGCACATGTCTCAGGTGCGGAGGTACGGACTTAAAATTTTGCCTTTCCGTACCTGTTACTTCCGCGCTTTTGAAAATTTTTTGCCCTTTGGATCTCCTCACCTTGTTTGGTGGTCCGCAGGTATGGAGGAGCAGAGATGAGGACCGAGGTACGGAAGTGCCCAGCTCTGCATATTGTATTATTGGGTATATCATTTAAACTCTTTTAGCTTTTCATTTGATGAGCATTCAGCCCCATATACAGGGTAGAGCTCAGCATAAACTCAAACTCCCCTCGAGACTTCTGGCATCTGGCAAAAAACATCTCCAGTGACTTTACTTCTTCATCTTTCCCTCCTTTATTTCATCCTGAAGGCATCTCTGCCATCTCATCTGTCTCTAAAGCTGAACTCTTCTCTCAAACCTTTGCTAACAACTCCACCTTGAATGATTCTGTGCTTGTTCCTCCCTCTCCTCCCCTCTGACTATTTCATGCCTACAATTAAAGTTCTTCATTATGATATTTTTTCCATATCCTCTCTGGCCTAAACCCTCAGACTGCTTAAGAACATGATGGTGTCCCTCCTATTATTCTCAAAAACAGTTGTTCCATGCTTGCACCTTGCCTGGCCAAACTCTTTCAAATATTCCTATCGACTTCTACCTTTCCTTCATGCTGGAAGTTTGCCTACATTCAGCCTGTTCCTAAAAAAAGGTGACCATTCTAATCCCTCAAACTATCACCCTATAGGTTTAATTTCTTGCATATCTTAATTTTTTTTAATCTATCCTCAATAGGAAGATTCTCACACATTTCTCACTTCACAACCTTCTCTCTGATCGCCAGTGTGGCTTCCTTCAAGGTAGCTGCTCCATTGATGATCTTCTGGTGTTCCTTACTGACTCTTGGTCATCCTCTTTTAGAGATTTCGGCGAAAGTTTTGCTGTCGCATTAGACATATCAAAAGCTTTTGATAGAGTCTGGCACAAAGCTTTGATTTCAAAACTGCCCTCCTATTGTTTCTATCCTTCTCTCTGCAACTTTATCTCAAGTTTCCTTTCCGACCATTCTATTGTAGCCACTGTTCTTCTAAATCTATTAATAGTGGTGTTCCTCCGGCTTCTGTCCTGTCACCCACTCTCTTTTATTCATTAATGATCTTCTTAACCAAACTTCTTTCCCTATCTACTCCTACGCTGATGATACCACCCTACACCTTTACATGTCTTTTCAGAGACGACCAACCCCCTCTTCTTCAATGACACTGAACTGCCTCCCTCTTCCACACTGAATATCCTTGACCCATTCTTTACTCATAATCTTAACTGGAAACTTCACATCTCATCTCTTGCTAAAACAGCTTCTATGAAGTTAGGTGTTCTGCGGATTCTCTGCCAGTTTTTTATGCTCTTCTAACTGTTAACTCTGTACAAGGCCTTATCTGTCCTTGTATGGAGTATTCTTCATGTTTGGGGGGTTCCACTCTCACATTTTATTAGATAGGGTTGAATCAAACACTTTTTGTCTCATCAACTCCTCTCCTCTGACTGACTGTCTTCAGCCTCATTCTCACCGTCAGAATGTTGCATCTCTTGATATCTTTTATTACTATTTTCATGCTAACTGCTCTACTGATCTTGTTGACTGCATGCTTCACGTTTAACTGAGTTAGGATATGGTTTATAGTTAGAGGCAAAGACACCTTTTTCTGCCACTGGATTAATTTATACTAATGGATACGCATAGCTGTGGTGGCGAGTGGACGTGTTGTGTGTGCGCTCCGTTTTTTGGCTGTTGTTTTTATAGTTAGCGAGCGGTGTTTGTGCTTGGTGTCTGTGTGTGGTGCTTTTGAGTGTTAGTGAAGTGAAAGTGTGTACTGCAAGTGTTAGATTAGAGTGAAATAGTGGTTAGAATCAGTGTTTGTGAGTTAAAAATATTTTGGTAGAGCAAGGAGACTAGGCTTGTAACCGTCAAGTTGACCTTGAAAGAGGATTAGTTGACCTCACTTAGGCCCCCCACCACCACGGTTCACCCACCCTGCCGTCACCAAGTATTTTTATTTGCTTGTTTGTGAGTTAACAGATTGTAAATTAGTATGGCGGTAGCTACTGAGGTATATCAGAGTGTGATTGAGTGCGTGAGAGTGTTGAGGTGGGATTGGGTGAGTTTGTTGTGTGTGAGATGTGTGGGCATGACAGGAAGGTCGTTGACTTTTCTGAGTGTATGGTGTGTAGACTCAAGAGCAAGAATTTAGTTCTTTCTCTTGAGCACCGAGAATTGCGAGGGGAAATGAGAAAGCTAAGTGAGGGGAAAAGAGCGACCGAAGTTCTCATCTTTGAGTTGAAGGAGGAGGTTAAGAGGCTTGGGGAGGCAGTGGAAAAAATAAGGCAGGAGATCAGTGTTAGGCCGAAGGTTGGACCTTCTGAGGGCGACAGGGTGGCTTGGCCCTCTGTTGGGAAGAGCAGAGTGGGGAAGAGGGAGCAGGCGAGCCAGACTGGGAAAGATAGTAGTCAGGATGGACAGAGATGGCAGGTTGCGAGGGGAAGGAAAGCGGAGGCAGTTAGGGAGGATAGGACTAAACCTGTTGAGTGTGAAAATAGGTTCGGTTTGTTGGAGGGGGAGGGGGAGACTGAGAGTGGAGTGAATGAGGTGGTTGTGGTGAGTGAAAGGAGAGAGAAGGGGGTAGAGGAGAGGAGGAGGGTTGTGCCTAGCACACCTCAGGTGTGTATGGTGGGTGACTCTCAGGTTAGGTACTTAGATAGCACTTTCTGTGGGAAAGACAGGGATAGGAGGACGAACGTGTGTATGTCTGGTGCAGGTGTGAAGGCAGTGAGTGAGGAGGTGCAGAAGAGAGTTGGGGGGATGGAGAGGGAGGGTGTAGTAGTTTTGCACGTAGGTGGGAACAATGTCAGAGCAGGTGGGTTGGAGGAATTAGTGGCAAGATTTCGGGAAATGTTAGGCAAGATAAGGGAGAATGGTAGGAGGTGTGTAGTGTCAGGAATCTTGCCTCGTGTGTATGTTAGCAGGGAATGGTTGTCTAGAGCCATTGGTGCGAATGATCGGGTAAAAGCGATGTGTAAGGATGTGGGTGTCAGCTTTGTGGATGTATGGGATAGGTTCTATGGGCGAAGGGATTTATATGCTAGGGATGGTGTACATCTGAGTAGGAAGGGTGTGGATGTGCTGAGTGGATGTCTGGAGGGGGGAGTTGGGATGGAGTGTAGGGGGTGAGGTAGCAAATGCATTCCAGAAGAAAGATGTTAGACATAAATTAGATAGGATAAACAGAGATAGTGAAAAGATTAGGAAAGATTTCCAGGTGCAAATAGGAGAGAATAAGATTAGGATTCCAAATAAGGAGACAGCATCTAGGAAGGTAGCAGGACTTAAATGTTTTTATGTAAATGCCAGGAGTCTTAGGAACAAGAAGGATGAGTTATCTAGTTATATAGTTGAGGAGGACTTAGATGTTGTATGTGTCACAGAGGCATGGGTAAATGAGGAAAAGTTTAGGGAAAATAGGAAAGAATATGAAGTAGATGGATACAATATGTATTTACACCAGAGAATTGGTAGGATAGGTGGAGTAGTAGTTATTTATGTAAAAAAAATCCTTCATTTCCAGTCAGGTTAATGGTATTAAGGTACATAACAGAGTAGAGTCCTTATGGCTGGATGTTAGAGTAAACAAAAGTAAGGTTATTAGAGTAGGAGCTTTTTTATAGACCACCTAACCAGTCAGCAGATGTAGACAACCTTATGGTAGATGAGATAAATAGGGGGTGTACTAGTCAGACAATTAGTCAATTATCTTAGGGGATTTTAATCTTAAGTCAGTAAACTGGGAGAGGATGGTAGGAGATGCTAGTGAAACTAAGTTTATGGAAAGTTTTCAGGATAACTATTTAGTGCAGATGGTAGATAAACCTACTAGGGGGAGGAAGGTTTTAGACATAGTACTAACAAATATTGAACATTGTTTAAAGGAAGTTGAGGTAGGAGAGACTTTAGCAAACAGTGACCATCATATAATTAGATTTATCATTAATTCCAGTAGGGATAATATAGTGAATAAGACTAGAGTCCCAAACTATCAGAAAGGCAATTATGGTAGGTTACGTCAGTTATTAGGAGAGGTAAACTGGGAAGATAGTTTTGGAAACAAAACTGCACAGGAGATGTGGGATATTTTTAAGGTTGTAGTAAAGGGTATAGTGATGCAGTGTATCCCTTACAAAGATATAAGGCAGAGAAACAGGAAGCCATTATGGTGGACTCACGAGATAGGTAGACAGATCAGAGAGAAGAAGAGGGCATATAGAGTTGCAGAAAAGTGGGGAAGATGTAGATTTGATTAGGTACAGACAGGTCAGGGATGATTTGAGTAAGGTTATAAAAAAAGTAAAAGGCAGGCAGAGATAAAACTAGCTAGAGCTGGGAGTAAAGATCCCAAAAATTATATAGTTATTACAAGGTCAGTGATAAAAGAAATAAGGATAGGATTGGACCACTCAGAAAAGATGGTGTAGTAGTGGATCAAAATGAAGACATAGTAGAATTATTGAATGAACAATTTTCTTCAGTATTTACTAGGGAAAGAATAGGAAATCCTGTTACAAACAGTGCGACGAGTAGTTTAAGAGCTTTAGAAAATATTGATATAAAACTGGGAATTATTAGGAAATTTATTCTTGAACTAGACGATAGGAAAGCTAGTGGTCCTGATGAGCTACATGCCAGAGTACTTAGGGAGGGTGTAGACAGTATTTCTGAAGCACTTAAGTTAATCTTTGAAAGATCACTTAGGTTTGCTGAGATACCTCAGGACTGGAAGTTAGCTAATGTTACACCAATATTTAAAAAAGGTAGGAAGGATGATGCGAATAATTATAGACCGATCAGTTTAACTAGTATAGTATGTAAGATACTAGAGAAAATCATTAAGGGTAGTATTTGGGAGCATTTAAATGAGAATAGATTAATTAGAGATACCCAACATGGCTTTAGATCAGGGAGGTCCTGTCTTACAAATTTGCTCGATATCTTAGAATATATTACCAAGGAGTTAGATGATGGAAATAGCATAGATGTTATATATCTAGATTTTAGCAAGGCATTTGATAAGGTACTGCATAGGAGGCTAGTGTACAAATTGAGACTACATGGGATAGGGGATAGGTTAGTTGATTGGATTAGTGAATGGCTTTCTGATAGGAAACAGAGAGTAGTATTAAATGGGGCAATGTCTGAGTGGAAGGAAGTGGTTAGTGGGGTACCCCAAGGATCAGTGCTAGGACCTCTTCTTTTCTTGGTGTACATTAACGATTTAGATATAGGAATTAGTAGCAAAGTATCAAAGTTTGCAGATGATACTAAGATAGCATGTGCAGTACAGGGTGAAAAGGACAATTACAGAATACAACGAGACCTGGACAGGCTGATAGCATGGGCAGACAGGTGGCAGATGGAGTTTAATTCTAAAAGTGTCAGGTTATGCATTTAGGTAAAGACAACACAAACTTTAGCTATGAGATGGAGGGATGTTGGCTAGAGGCAGTAGAGGAGGAAAGGATTTAGGAGTAGTGATAGACAGGACTATGAAATTTTCAAAGCAATGTTTAGAAGCAAGAAATAGGGCA
The DNA here is from genome assembly GCF_017591435.1 of Portunus trituberculatus. Classification (NCBI taxonomy): domain Eukaryota; kingdom Metazoa; phylum Arthropoda; class Malacostraca; order Decapoda; family Portunidae; genus Portunus; species Portunus trituberculatus. The sequence goes on from NC_059298.1 coordinate 80,864, forward strand.
AATAGGATCCTGGGTTTTATAAATAGAAATGTTAGTTATAAAAGTAAGGAAGTGATGCGTAGCTTATATAATTCCTATGTTAGGCCCCATTTAGAGTATTGCATACAGGCCTGGTCACCCCATTATAGGCAGGATATCAACATGTTAGAAGCAGTTCAGAGAAGAGCAACTAGGATGATACCAGCATTAAAGCACCTGGAGTATAGAGATAGATTAAAGGAATTAAACATGTTTTCATTTGAGAGGAGATGTATAAGAGGGATATGATAGAGTTATTTAAAATGTTCTCAGATACAAACTACATAGATGTGAGATCTTTCTTTACCTTAGAGGAGGAAGTAGGACTAGAAATCATGGCAGGAAGATTAGAAAGCAAGGCTGCAGGTTAGATATAAGAAAATATTTCTTTAGTCATAGGGTGGTAGACTTCTGGAATGCATTGCCAGAGAGGGTTGTAAATAGCACTAGTTTGACAATGTTTAAAAACAGATTAGATAACCACTTAAATTTATTAGATTTATAATTATGTATAGCGCTGCATGATAGTTTTTATAAGAAATTTACTATAGTTAAACAAAACATGATCCCCATGTATGGGGATCACAGATTGTAGAGGAGTTGGCTGCAGAACTTAGCCCTGTTAATGGGCCAAATATTTAGAATTAGTATATAATGTATTGTGTACTTGTAAGTGTATCTTTAAGTACTGATGACGAGGTCGCTGTGTGACTGATACAGGATAACCTAGATGGGCCCTGGTGGCCCTTTGTTATCCTATTATTTATGTTATGTTATATGTTATATATCACACTGGGGTTTACACAAATGATAGTATGATATAGTAAGGAATTATATCATCATAACTTATTTTGGTAAGTGTGCAATGATTGAGATTCTTCTTAGGCTGTGCTGTCCAAGTATGTGTGGTCATTTGTGACTTATGGAATGCTGATACTGAAGCCAGATTTCATCCAGAGTTGGGGATGAGAAGGTGATGTGGTGGACCCCATCACCAGAAAAACAACCATTCACAAAGCATAACATTGAATTTAGGCTATCAAAGAGTTGGCAAGAGTAAATGACAACAAATCCATATACAAATATGCATGGAACAACAATAACTCCTTTAAAAAAAAATAACATGTAATCAATCTGGTTAATTTTCAAAACTTTATACATACTAGGATAAGCTATGTAACAAATAGTTCCCCCAAAAACCAAGAAATATGAATTAAAATAGGATGGCTGGACACGCATTACCACATATAGTTGGACAGCACAGCCCAAGAGGAACCTGATCATCACACACTTACCAAGGTAAGTTACTCGATCTAATCATTTCTCATCAACTGTGCATCCAACAGCATGATGTCATGCATGACTGTTTGTAGCCTCATTCTCAACATAACAAAAACATTGAAACACTGAATGTGCATACATACATGTCTATGCAATAACAATAAACAACCAGACCTAGGAAAAATCATTACATGTTCCCAGCATATGAATTCAGAATGTTAAGTCTAACAAGAACCCACAAGTAAACTGGTCTTGTTATAATGTTTAGAAAAATGAGATTCACATTGCCAACCAATAGCCTTCCTAGTTTTTCCCAGGCCATTGCTGTTCTAAATGCTTTAGAAGTGGATGCTGACCGAACTGAATATGAGTTAAATCAATTCTCACTTATCCCAGATTCTCTCATTACATCCTAAACCCATCTAGTAATTGTGACCTTTGATGCTGACCCAAAAGGTTTCCTGGTTTGTTAACAACAGTTATTCTGATCAGGCCTTACTCTCAGCTTGTTTATTAACTGTAAATATGTCCCTATGGCATCAACAATACATAGATTATCATTCAAAGGAAATGTACTAAAATTTACCTCTTGCAAATGATGCTTGACATTAGCTGTTTTAATTAAGTGGATCACCAATTCTAAAAAAATTATGTAATTCTGAGTAAGGAACATATTCCTGATGTCCAAACAATCAATGCTTTGAAACCTTTGCCCAGACAAACCCATGAGCAAACTTGCCACTTTTTGGTTTAATTTGAAAGAGACAATTGGTTTTTTTTTTTTTTTTTTTTTTTTTTGCTTCCCCAACCATCAAAAGTCTTTAGTAGCAAATCAGGATCCCATGTAAATCCATCCCTAGGCAGTTTTGAGTGTTGTTTAGCCACTGACCTCACAAACAAGCACACAATTTCATGGTGGCTCACTGGAATTCCATTAATCTTAGCTACTGTAGAGATAGCTGACCTCTGGCTGCATTGAAACTACTGTAACTGTATCCTGAACCATCTACTTTACCCTCATTGAATAAAAAGAGTAAATGGTACAACAGATTACTTAAAGGGGGTGGGAATGGATGAACCTGTTTTCAGAAACAAAACTCATTCCATACATTTATGTCTCCCACATAATCAGAAGGGTTTTTTCTCATCCCAGTCCTTAAACAGAGAATCTGTTACCTGGTCCGAAATTCCTGCCCTGCAGAAGGATTCCCTGACAGAGGTCACACCGCCATGCGCAGATCCCTGACTGGGTGCATCCATTTTGTATCCTGAGGCAGATATACAGTAAACACCTTTGAGGAAGAAGTTGAGGAACATCTTCCAAAAGAAAAAGCTCCTCTGCAAACCAAGGTTGAGTTTTCCATATTGGCAGTATTGCTAATACTGAACCTTTCTTCCCTTATTTTCCAAATGACATCTTTTATGACTATAAATGAAGGGAAAGCATAAAGAAGAGAAACATTATTCCAATGGATTGAAAAACATCTGTGCCCAACGCCTCAGGATCTGATTTCCAAGAATAGAAAAGTGGTAACTGAGTGTTAAGACGAGTAGTAAAAAGATCCAGAGAAGGTGCTCCATAAATCCTTCAAATGTCCCTAAAAGCAGTGGGCATTAATCTCCATCCTTGTTGAAATCACTCTCATGGAAGGCTAAATCAGCTATGAAATTCATAGAAACTTTGATGTATTCAGTAGACAAAACCATGTCCCTCTCACAAGCTCAGTCAAAAAACTCCTGTTATGTTCAACAAGGTTGTTTAATATTACCATAATTATTAATGCTCACAACAATTATGGCATTATCCAACTTTATTCAAAGTAAAATTCTTAAGCAAAACAATCTCAAGTCAAAAAGGAATAGTTCTCTAGTCCAAAATATGAATAAGACCTTCCTCATGTTCAGCCTTGTGGTCACTAGTAATGTTGCCACTCGCACATGCCCCGAACCATACAATCAAGCACCCGTGGAAATAAATAAATCTGAGGCTAATGTACGTATTGATTCCACACACAAATTAACATAAGTTGTCCACCAGCATATTACCCATTTTGCTCTCTGAATCAGGCATAGTAAGGTGTCAAAATCACCACAACTTTGTTTAAGAGTCTCATTCCTCAGAACTTCTATTTATCTGTATTCCAAGGTAACCCAATGTACAGAAAATCCTGCCACATCAACATATCCAATAAAAACAGCCAGATCTCTGATTTTCACCTCATCCATTTGCAAAGACTGCAATCCCAACTTTTTAATCTTTATGGCCTTACCTTGTGTGAGCTTAAGTCACTAGAATTTATTACAAAAAACAAAAATTCTACGGTATGACTGGGTCATGTTGATTGTAAAACCTAATTTATCCATCAAGTAGCCGCTCATGAGCGGCCACACCTCTAAGTCCAGGAACCATCTACCAAGTACGTACTGGGTGTGGTATCAGCACTCCATAAGTCATGCATGATGTCACACTGTTGGACGCACAGCTGATAAGGAATTACTGTACTTCGGTTAAAGTAAGAGAGAACTGATTATTGATCATCTATTATGTATATGCTAGTAATACAGATGTTGACATACTGTATTTGATAGCTCATAAGACACACATTTCCTCAAAAAAAAAAAAAAAAAAAAAAAAAAAAAAAAAAAAAAAAAAAAAAAAAAAAAAACTCAGGAAATGAGCCTGCATCCTATGAGGCCAAATTTCAGCATTGAGGCAGTGGTTGGTGGTAATCTATGGTAATAGAAGCTCTAAAATCAAACCCCCAAACATCTTCACACATGTAAACAAAGTGATGATTTGGTACTACACTACAAAAAACTCTTTCTTTCAAGGTAACAATATATAATAGGTCATACTTACCAGTAATTCATATGAATAACACCAGTCAAGAAGAATTTTCCTAAATGACCATACACTATGCATTGCCTGTACCTAAAGAAAAAGAAAAGAAAAAAAAAAAAACTATGTGCAATGTGCCTCCCTCTAAAGTGTTTTTTTATGCAGTTTATCAACATGTTCAGATATATTTTGGCATAGTATTGAAACTCTACACTATCATAACCCATTATCAGTGGTTAAAATCTTTAGACCTGCACGAACTTAAAATCTCAGATATAATACATTACATGAACTACTTGATGCCCTTAGCTTTGGAGATGAATTTACATTCCTGTTAGAAAAATAGTATCAGAGTAAGAAACAACAAAACCAAACATGAGGTAACCAGCACTTTAGAATAACAGTAATTAAACCATTCTTTAAATAGTGACTGGGTGCAGCTTCAGGGAGAACACAACCTAATGCCTCAATACTTATAATTTTTCAGGGAGAATTTATTATAAGACATTAATACTTTGCAAATTGTCACCTTAATTTCCACGACATTTATTATATATATTTTTTAATCCAACTTATGGTTCTTTTAAACATAAAGTATTAGGTTCATATTGATGTACTTCATATGAAATAAACTAAGAGCAATACATGGTGATGCCACATACCAATATCATTTACAGTCCACTGCTATTACATTCATGTGCACCAGAATTTTTCTATACGTAGGAAATTGTAAAACTGAAATACGTTAAAAAATCTACATACTAAAAACACAAAATATATAATATTCTGATGTTCACAATATAGAATGGACAAGATTTTAAAATAAAGTACAAGCATCATTGAGTGAGATTGTGCTGTTATCTGCGTCACATTACTTTTCAAATGCAAAAAGGCTTTCATCATATAAAATGCATACTTAATCATTATAATTTCTATTATATCATTTTCATCATGTAAAATGCATACTGAATCATTATAATTTCTAGTATATCATAAGTGCAAACACTATTTATCCAACTACAACATAGGTCAATGAAGACAATCTTGTCCTTAAAAGATTCTAAATCTCAATGTAGTGTTTAAATTCAAAGAGGATGGAAATCCCTATTTCAAATTTCTCTAATAAGAGCCTACCAAATGCTTAGTCCTACCAGCCCATCTCTGTCTTGGTATTAGTATCAATGTGGTTTGTGCTTCCTTTTGTGTAAATAAATCTACATCTCTCAAATGTTTCTCACACCTACTCATAGCATGTAAGCAAATTTACCTCTAGTGAAGCTAACTAGAGGTTTGGAATACATTAGCAATTTATGCATTATAGGATTCTGCATTTCAGTCTTTTTATGATGTTAGGGCAAATAACAAAAAGAAAAAAAATCACAAGAGTCTGTTTCCATACACACTTAAGTCCACTGATACTGTTTGATGGTATAAAGAAGGAAGGAGGAAGCTCAAAGAATTGGATGGGATTCTTGAAATTTCGACCACTCTAAAAGCACAAATGCACATGTATGCATGCATGCACATACTCACACAAATACATATAAGCTAAAAAGGCAAAAGATAAGGCTTGGAAGAAACTCAAAATCCAGAGAAATGAAAATAACAGACAGCAGTATAAGGATGCAAGAAATCAATATACTAGAGTAAGGAGAGAAGAAGAAACTTTGAGAAAGATGTGGTGAGAAAAAGATAATATGAACCCAAGCTTTTCTACAAATTTATAAATGATAAGATGAAGAATAAGAAAATATTAGAAAAATAATTAAAAGAGAGAAGACATACCAGATATACCAAACAGCAAAGGAATTGAGCGAAATAATGAATGAGAGTTTCAAAACTGTTCACTGAGGAAGAGGAGTTTAAAGAACCATATATGACACTGCATTGTCAAGGCTTCCAGGAAATCGTGGTGCACAAAGAAAACATTACAAGATTATTAGATAATTTGGATGTCTGAAAAGCAATGGGGCCAGATGGTGTATCAGACTGGGTGATAAAAGGATATAAAGAGCAGCTGTTAGATCCGATTTGGGAAATGATTACAAGTTCATTAAGAGAAGGGAGAGTACCAGTGGAATGGAAGAGAGCCAACGTAATGCCGATATTTAAAAACTGAGCCATTAAATTACAGACTGGTGTCATTTACAAGTGTTATGGGGAAGATATGTGAAATTGTTATCAAAAAAAATGGGTTAAATATCTGGAAAAAGAACAAGTTATATCGAACAGACAATTTGGGTTCAGGACAGGATGGTCATGTGTGATGAACTTACAAAGTTTCTATGCAAGAGTAATAGAAAGACTGGAGAGCAGAGATGGATGGGTGGACACTATACCTGGACATAAAAAAGGTTTTTCTATAAAGTCCCTCGTGGCAGACTACTTAGGAAGTTAGAGAACAAAAGAGGACTGAGAGGAACTTTCTTAGATTGCATAAGGGATTATTTGAAGGACAGAGATGAGAACCGTGATCATAGATACATACTCATCTTGAGGTAAAGTAACGAGTAAAGTGCCACAAGGGTCGGTTTTAGCCTACAATATGTTTTACGTATATGTAAATAACATACAAAATGGGGTAAGCATTTATATTAATTTGTTTGCTGATGATGCAAAATTGCTAAGAGTAATCAAAACCTGGGAGAACTGTTTGCTGCTGCAGGAAGATACTCGTATAAACAAAATCTATGAGTGGAGTAAGAAGTGGAAATTGGAGTTCATCGCTAAGAAATGTCACGAAATGGAATTGGGAAAGAGTAAAAGAAGACTAGTATGGCACTATCTGATGGGAGAGGAACAAATAATGAAGACTAAAGAGGAAAATGATCTAGCAGTGATTATACAGGAAAATCTGAACCCCTAAAAACACATAAGTAAGATATCTGGATTAGCATATAAAATGTTGGCATCTCAATTCATGAACAAAAAATATGATGAAAAAAATCATTACGAGCATGATATGTCCTAAGCTGGAAAATGCAGGTGTGGTGTTGTCACTGAGGTCTAAAAGAGATATTAGAAGATAGCTACAAAGATGGTGCCAGAACTAAAGAACCTAACATATGAAGAAAGGCTGAAGGAAATGGGACTGCCAACCTTACAAGATAGAAGAGAACAAGGAGACCTAAAGTATAAAATGTAAATAAAACTGAAAAAATAGACAAGGAAGACCTGGTGCTGGTGACAGAAGCAGCTAGAAGGACAAGACGACATGTAAAGAAGATTTGGATGAGGCAGTATGTGAAGAATATTAGAAAATACAGTTTTCCACATAGAATGGTGGAAAAGTGGAATACATTAAGTGATGAAGTTGTTACAGTGCATTATGTGCATAGCTTTAAAGAAAAATTGGATAAATGGAGACATGGAGAAGGACACTATAAGACCCACTCGAACCCTGTACAATACAACTAAGTAAATACACACACATCATATGACATCCATAAATTAGCCTTTTGTTCTTCCTAGATAGCAACTATCGGTAATTAAAACCCTGAATCTCTCATTTACAGACAGATATTATAATCATTACACCAAGTAAGTAGTAGACACCTACCAAAAGGATAATTTACTCCCAGCAAGGTCTAATAGAACTAGTTCAGGGGGTGCTGTGAGCTTTCTATTAAAACTAGTTGTGATCTAGCTGAACGTTTCCCATTGTCTCTCACAACTCAAGGGGGCAGTCACACCCTGCCCTCTAAAGACAACTCTCCTTCTCATAAAACTACATGCACTTATCACACACACACATAAATACACCCTTCACTTCAAATTCAAAATTTAAAATGGTGACTCCAAATCCAGCCTTAGAGTCCTCTTCTGGGAAGGGACCACAAATGTCCCCAGATCGGACTGCTTTCTCGGTGGCGACCCAAAATGTCTTGACACCTCCCTCAACTTTTACTTCATTAACTTCTCCAACATTCGTGGTCTTAGGTCTAATTTTCAATCTGGAGAACACCACTCAACTTCAATCTTCTTTTCCTCACCAAAAAACAGCTGTCTGAGGCAACTGACAGTAGCCCCTTTTCTGTTCCCTCCTACTTTCTCTATCCTCATATTCGCTCCTAAGCTGGATGTTGTGTCTATGTGCACAACGACTTAACTTGCTCTTGTACTCACGCTCTCAATTCTACTGACTTTTCACCAACTGGCTTAGATTCAATATTCACTCTCTAACTAAACTTATTTGTGCTATCTCTCTCCTAACTCCTCTGACTACAGTAAATTCTTTGACTATTTAACTTCCAAAGTGGAGCACATTCTGTTCCTCTACCCTTTTGCAGAGATTTTCCATCCTTGAAGATTTCAATGTTCACCACCAGCTTTGGCTTTCCTCCCCCTTCACTGACCATCCTGGTGAACTAACCTTCTACTTTGCTATCATCCATGACCTAGAGCAACTGGTGCAACACCCTACTCATATTCCTGACTGTCTTCGGGGGACACGCCCAACATTCTTGATCTCTTCCTTACCTCTAATCATTCTGCTTATGCCGTTACCATATCTTCTCTGTTGGGGTCCTCCAATCACAATCTCATTTCTGTATCTTGGCCTATTTCTCCAATCCCTCCTCAGGACCCCCAAAAGCAGAGGTACCTCTGGCATTTTTCCTCTGCCAGTTGGGGGAACCTGAGGAGGTATTTTGCTGATTTTCCCTGGAATGATTACTGTTTCCGTGTCAGAGACCCATCTCTGTGTACTGAACTCACAACAGAGGTTATAGTGTCTGGCATGAAGGCACACATTCCTCATTCTTTTTCTCAACCAAAACCTCCTAAACCTTGGTTTAACAAAGCCTGTTCTCTTGCTATATGTGATAGAGAGGTTGCCCACAAAAGGTACTTGAGCCTTCCATCTCTTGAATTTCATGCACTTTATATTTCTGCCTGGAATAATGCCACGTCTGTTCTTCAACTTGCCAAACACTCCTTCATAAATAGAAAATGTCAGAATCTTTAAAAATCTAACTCCCTTCATGACTTCTGGCACCTGGTCAAAAACATTTCCAATAACTTCACTTCTTCATCTTTCCCTCCTTTATTTCATCTTGATGGCACCACTGCCATCTGTTCTGTCTCTAACTCTGAACTCTTCTCTCAGACCTTTGCTAACAACTCCACCTTGGATGATTCTGGATTTGTCCCTCCCTCTCCTCCTCCCTCTGACTATATCATGTCTTCAATCAAAATTCTTCATAATGATGTTTTCCATACCCTTGCTGGCCTAAACCCTTGGAAAGCTTATGGACCTGGTGGGATCCATCCTAATATTCTTAAAAACTGTGCTTCCATGCTTGCACCTTACCTGGCCGAACTCTTTCAACTTTGTTTATCAACTTCTACCTTTCCTTCTTGGTGGAAGTTTGCCTACATTCAGCCTGTTCCTAAAAAGGGTGACCATTCTAATCCCTCAAACTACCGTCCTATAGCTTTAATCTCTTGCTTGTCTAAAGTTTTTGAATCTATCCTGAATAGGAAGATTCTTAAACATCCGTCACTTCACAATCTTCTATCTGATTCCTAGTATGGTTTCCATCAAGGTCACTCAACTGGTGATCTCCTGGCATTCCTTCTTTTGGAGATTTTGGTGAAACTTTTGCTGTTGTGTTAGACATATCAAAAGCTTTTGATAGAGTCTGGGACAAAGCTTTGATTTCAAAACTGCCCTCCTTCCGTTTCTATCCTTCTCTCTGTGACTTTATTTCAAGTTTCCTTACCAATTGCAGCCATGATAGACGGCCACTGTTCTTCGCCTAAATCTATGAACAGTGGTGTTCCTCTGGATTCTGTCCTATCACCCACTCTCTTTCTATTACTCATTAATGACCTTCTTAACCAAACTTCTTGCCCTATCCACTCCTACGCTGATGATACCACCCTACATTTTTTCACATCCTTTCAGAGATGTTCAACCCTTCAGGAAGTTGACAGATCATGCAGGGATGCCACAGAATGCCTGACTTCTGATCTCTCTAGGATTTCTGATTGGGGCAGAGAAAACTTTGTAGTTTTTGATGCCTCAAAAACTCAATTCCTTCATCTATCAACTCAACACAACCTTACACACAAGTATCCCCTCTTCTTTAATGACACTCCAACTGTCTCCCTCTTCCACACTGAATATCCTTGGTCTGTCCTTTACTCATAATCTGAACTGGAAATTTCACATTTCATCTCTTGCTAAAAGCAGCTTCTATGAAGTTAGGCATTCTGCAGTGTCTCTACCATTTTTTCTCGCCCCTCCAACTGCTAACTCTACTAGGGCCTTACCTGTCCTTGTATGGGGTACTCTTCACATGTTTGGAGGGTTCCACTCATACAGCTTTATTAGATAGGGTGGATTCAAGAGTTTTTTATCTCATCAACTCCCCTCCTCTGACTGACTGTCTTCACCCTCTTTCTCACCCCTGATATGTTGCATCTCTTTCTATCTTTTATTGCTATTTTCATGTTAACTATTCTACTGATCTTGCTTACTGCATGCCTCCCCTCCTGAAGCCTCACTGCACAAGGCTTTATTCTTCCTCTCATCCCTATTCTATCCAACTCTCTAACATGAGAGTTAATCAGTTCTCTCAATCATTCATACCTTTCACTGGTAAATTCTAAACTCCCTCCCTGCATCTGTATATCTGACTTCCTACGACTTGACTTCTTTTAAGAGGGAGGTATCAAGATATTTGCTCCATAATTTTGGCTAACTCTTCTTATCTTTTAGAGAACCAGCATTCAAGAAGGCCTTTCTTTTTTAACATTGTGTTGCCCTTTCTCTTTTACATTAAATAAAAAAAAATGTAGTTGCTGTTTATTATGTAGCTGTACTGTATAAGGAGCTGCCTCGTCACAGTGGTACCATGTGTGCATGGGGGCCAATGGGTCCTAAGATTCAAACTCTGGGCATGGTCTCGGGTTATGGATGGCATCTACTTTGTGTAGTGAATTCTAAACCAAAATGCTTCCATTATGAAGCATTGTCCTATCTCTGATTCATTAAGGAAATCTGGATGTAAGATCCAACAAAAGCTGTAAACATATCAATAAAAAACAGTAAAAAATACTCACAAAGGTGGGCTCCTAAAATCATGACTGTCATATATCTAAGCTTACTAAAAAATTGGAGGCTCATGCAACAAGTCATACACGATAAACCAGAAAATAACAAGTCAAGACAAATGTTATCTACATTATACATCTGCAAGTCATTTGAAATAAGCACAGCATCTATATACACCAAAGTCATTAATTAATGAAGCTTCTTAAACAGTTACGAGTCAGTCAAATTTCCTCCAGGAGACAAAATAATGTATTAATCACCAGCTCAAGGAAAAGGACACAGAAAGTGGATTATAGCTCTCCAGTTATAGAGCTGTTATGTTATAGAGAAAAGATAAAATAGGGAAAGGAGATACCAACTTAACTCTGATGGAATTAAGCATCAGACAATCAGATAGTATATCAATTTATTTGCTAATGATGCAAAACTGCTAAGAGTAATCAAAACCTGGGAGGACTGTTTGCTGTTACAGGTAGATATAAACAAAATCTATGAGTGGAGTAAGAAGTGGAAATTGGAGTTCAATGCGAAGAAATGTCACATAATGGAATTAGGAAAGCGCAAGAGAAGACCGTTATGGAACTATTTGATGGGAGAGGAACAAATAATGAAGACTAAATAGGAAGAAGATATAGGCGTGATTATGCAGGAAAATCTGAACCCCTAAAAACACATAAGCGAGATATTTGGATTATCATATAAAATGTTAACTAATATAAGTGGCATTTCAATTCATGGATGAAGATATGATAAAAATCCATCACAAGCATGATATGTCCAAAGCTGGAATATGCAGTTGTGGTGTGGTCTCAGAACTCTAAGAAAGATATAAGAAGATTAGAACAGATACAGAAGATTGCTACAAAGATGGTGTCGTAACTAAAGTATCTAACATATGAACAATGGCTGAAGGAAATGGGACTGTTAGTTAAACTTACAAGATACAAGAGAACAAAGAGACCTAATAACAATGTACAAGATAGCCAATGGCATTGAAAAGATAGACAAGGAAGACCTGGTGCTAGTGACAGAAGAAGCTAGGACAAGAGGTCACATAAAGATCAGGATGAAGCAGTTTGTGAAGGATATTGGAAAATACAGTTTTCCACATAGAACAGTGGAAAAGTGAAATGCATTGAATAATGAAGTTGTTACAGCACATAATGTGCATAACTTTAAAGAAAAATTGGATAAATGGAGACATGGAGACAGGACACTATGAGCCCCACTCAAACCCTGTATAATAAAACTAGCTAAATACACACACACACACACACACACAGAAATTGTTGACACCCGGCGCGGGCAGCACACACACACACACACACACACACACGAAAGTTACAAAAGAGCAAGAAATGAATATGTGTTGATTAGAAGAGAAGAAAGAAAGAAACAAGAAAAGGATATAATTGATAAATGTAAAGACCAACCAAGGCTTTTTTACAGACATGTGAACAACAACATCAAAAATAGAGAAAGTATTGAAAGTTTAGAAGTAAATGGAGTATGCAGTGAAGATCCCAGGGAAATGGCAGAGGCTATGAATGGATGCTTTCGGAAGGTATTCACAAAGGAGACTGCTTTTGACAAACCACTGGTAATGGAACAGAAAGGGATTATGAAAGAGTTTCAAGTAACTGTGGAGGAGATCAAGAATATGATGGGGAGTTTAGAAGTGAGAAAAGCTGTGGGACCTGATGGGGTATCAGGATGGATTTTAAGAGAATGCAGGGAGCAACTGGCAGAAAAAGTTTGGGAAGTAATTGATGCCTCATTAAGGGAAGGTGTAGTGCCCCAAGACTGGAAAAGAGCTAACATTGTCCCAATCTATAAATCAGGTAACAAGAGACCCATTGAACTATAGACCAGTGTCACTTACAAGTGTGGTAGCTAAGATGTGTGAGAGGGTGGTGAAGAATAGATGGACAGACTTCTTGGAGAAAAATGACATATTTTGTGAGTGTCAATTTGGTTTTAGAAAAGGGCGTTCATGCACGACAAACCTGATATGTTACTATTCGAGGGTGATAGATGTAATACAGGAAAGAGATGGTTGGGCTGATGGAATATATCTGGATTTAAAAAAGGCCTTTCATAAGGTACCACACCGGAGACTGATCTGGAAACTTGAAATGGTAGGAGGAGTGCATGGCAGTTTATTAAAATGGATGGAAGACTTTTTGGTAGGAAGAGAAATGAGAACAATAATTAAGGACAGACCATCAGAATGGGGATTGGTGGAGAGTGGAGTTCCACAGGGATCAGTGTTGGCACCAGTAATGTTCGCGGTCTACATAAATGACATGGTGGATGGGGTGTCCAGTTATGTGAGCCTATTTGCAGACGATGCAAAATTGTTAAGAAAAGTGAGATGTGACAAAGATTGCGAACTACTCCAGGAAGACTTGGACAGAATATGGAAATGGAGCTGTACATGGCAAATGGAGTTCAACAAGACAAAATGCAAGAAAATAGAGTTTGGCAAGAGTGAAAGAAGAATCAGGAGTATATACAAGATAGGAAATGAAGACATAAAAACCAGTCATGAAGAAAAAGACCTTGGGGTGACAATTACCAATGACCTATCGCCAGAGAGACATATAAACAAAATAATTGGAGAAGTATTGAACTTATTGAGGAACATAAGAGTGGCGTCAGATATTTAGATGAAGAAATGATGAAGAAAATAATTACTGCAATGATAAGACCGAGGCTTGAATATGCAACAATACAGTGGGCTCCGAACTTAAAGAAACACATAAGGAAACTAGAGAAAGTACAGAGGGCTGCAACAAAATGGTGCCTGACTTAAGAGATTTGACTTATGAAGACAGACTGAAAAGAATGCAACTTCTGACCCTGGAAAACAGAAGAGAAAGGGGAGACCTGATAGCAATATACAGAGTGATGATTGGCATGGAAAAAATGGATAGGGAAGATCTGTGTATGTGGAATGAAAGAATGTCGAGAGGGCATGGGAAAAAACTAAAAATGGCCACTTATAGGAGAGATGTGAAAAAATATAGCTTCCCTCATAGAAGGGTGGAAGCATGGAATAGTTTAGACGTGGAAGTGGTCAACGCAAGGAATATTCATGATTTTAAGAAAAAGCTGGACATTAATAGATATGGAGACGGGACAACACGAGCATAGCTCTTTTCCCGTATGTTACAATTAGGTAAATACAATTAGGTAAATACACACACACACACACGCAACATGGCGGCCGTGAACTCGAAAGATGAATCAGACTTCACAGGATTTCAAGGAATAATGGAGAAGAGCGTTTATGTGAAGAAAATTCTGGAGTTGAAAGGTAAAATTGAAAAACTGTTTGAAAAGTATGGGGGCCTGGAAACGAGTTATGACAATGTAATGAAAGAGTGTGCCGATATGAAGAAAGAAAATGAAGTACTGAAAGAGGAAGTTAAGCTAATTAAAGTGAATTGCAACAAATGTGGAGAATCTTTAGGAAAAGTGATGAAAAAGCAGGCAGAATGGAAAAAAAGTCAGGAAGTGGAAAGAAAGGAGGTAAATTACAAAGTTGCAAGTCTGGAAAAGGAAATCAAAGAGTCTGGGGAGAAAACTTTGGGCCTTGCTGAAATTATAGATCAACAAATCATAGAAGAGAAGATTGCTGAGAAAGTGGTGAAGGTTATTAAGTCAAATGAGACATTGGTGAGGGAAACTGTAGACAAAAAGAGATGTGTGGTGATATTTGGTGTGGAGGAGGATAAGACACTGAGTAAAATGGAGAGAGAGAAAAACAAAAAAGGTGATAAATAATATCATTAATGTGGTGCAGGAGGAGGGAAAAGATCTAGTACAAGAAATAGAGGACTTCCATAGAATTGGAAGGTTCACAGGAGAAGGTATGAGGCCAATAAGAATCAAACTTAAGTCACAAAAGGATGTAGATGAATTGGTGGAGAAGTCATGGAGGCTAGCCCAGCAGGAAACAACAAGGAAGATTTGGTTGAGAAGAGATCTCGGTGAAAAGGAAAGAGAAATGTTAAATGAGTTGAGAAAGGAGGCTTTAAAAAAAATGAAGAGAGGACAGAAGAGGAGAAGAAAGAGTTTTTCTGGAGAATCTTGGATATGAGACTGAGGAAGTGGTTCATAACCCAGAAAAGTACAGCAAGAAAGGACTAAAGAAACTTACGTATGAGCGGAATGTAATGTATTCCAACATAAATGGAGTGATATCGGGATTTTAGAACTCAACGATTACTTGAGGGACAAGAACCCAGATATTGTGGGTCTTACTGAAACAAAACTGAGAGAGGAGAAGACCTGATGATGGTTGGAGAAGGAAATATAATGTTTGGAAAAGAAATAGAGTAGGTAAGATGGGAGGAGGAGTGATGTTGCTGGTTAAAAAGATATAAAGGTGGATCAAGTGAAAGAAGGTATGGGAAAGGCAGAAGTGCTAAAGATCAGAGCAGAAACTAATGAAGGAAAAAGAGGCACTACATAGTGGTGTACGTACCACCTAAGACAAATGCATGGTCAGTACAGGAATATGAAGAAATGATAAGTGATACAGGAACATGTCTGGAAGAAATGTTGGGTGGCTGTGAACGAACTATAATGATGGGAGATTTTAATTGTAAAGAGGTGTGTTGGGAGGACTGGTCAATGGAAGGATCAGAGACAACATGGGAAATACACTATTGACACTGGCAATGGAAAATGTGTTAACTCAGTGGGTCAAAGAAGATACTAGGTTTGGAGGAGAGGGAGCATCGTCAAGACTGGACTTGGTCTTTAGTACAGAGCCAATGGTCATTGAGGAGATGATGGTGGAGTGCCCTTTAGCAAAGAGTGATCATGCAGTTTTGGAGTTCAAGGTGATAGATGAAGAGAAATCTAGAAGAAATGAAGAATATAAAGTGGGAAGATGGAATTATGCCAAGACAGATTTTGGAAACCTAAAGAAATTCTTTCAAGAGACAAATTGGATGAAATTCAAGAGTGCTAAGGAGCAAATGAAAAGTGGAAGGAATTTATAAAAATATACAAAGAAGGTGAGAAAAATTTGTACCAATAAGACAACATAGAGAAGTTGGAAAGCAGGACTGGTTTAACGATAGATGTGAAAAGGCTAGAACAAGAAAAGAGGATGCATGGAAGAGGTGGAGAAGGAAAAGACGGATTAAGCAGTGGGAAAGTTACAAAAGAGCAAGAAATGAATATGTGTTGATTAGAAGAGAAGAAAGAAAGAAACAAGAAAAGGATATAATTGATAAATGTAAAGACCAACCAAGGCTTTTTACAGACATGTGAACAACAACATCAAAAATAGAGAAAGTATTGAAAGTTTAGAAGTAAATGGAGTATGCAGTGAGGATCCCAGGAAATGGCAGAGGCTATGAATGGATGCTTTCGGAAGGTATTCACAAAGGAGACTGCTTTTGACAAACCACTGGTAATGGAACAGAAAGGGATTATGAAGGAGTTTCAAGTAACTGTGGAGGAGATCAAGAATATGATGGGGAGTTTAGAAGTGAGAAAAGCTGTGGGACCTGATGGGGTATCAGGATGGATTTTAAGAGAATGCAGGAGCAACTGGCAGAAAAAGTTTGTGAAGTAATTGATGCCTCATTAAGGGAAGGTGTAGTGCCCCAAGACTGGAAAAGAGCTAACATTGTCCCAATTTATAAATCAGGTAACAAGAGAGACCCATTGAACTATAGACCAGTGTCACTTACAAGTGTGGTAGCTAAGATGTGTGAGAGGGTGGTGAAGAATAGATGGACAGACTTCTTGGAGAAAATGACATACTTTGTGAGTGTCAATTTGGTTTTAGAAAAGGGCGTTCATGCACGACAAACCTGATATGTTACTATTCGAGGGTGATAGATGTAATACAGGAAAGAGATGGTTGGGCTGATGGAATATATCTGGATTTAAAAAAGGCCTTTGATAAGGTACCACACCGGAGACTGATCTGGAAACTTGAAATGGTAGGAGGAGTGCATGGCAGTTTACTAAAATGGATGGAAGACTTTTGGTAGGAAGAGAAATGAGAACAATAATTAAGGACAGACCATCAGAATGGGGCTTGGTGGAGAGTGGAGTTCCACAGGGATCAGTGTTGGCACCAGTAATGTTCGCGGTCTACATAAATGACATAGTGGATGGGGTGTCCAGTTATGTGAGCCTATTTGCAGACGATGCAAAATTGTTAAGAAAAGTGAGATGTGACAAAGATTGCGAACTACTCCAGGAAGACTTGGACAGAATATGGAAATGGAGCTGTACATGGCAAATGGAGTTCAACACGACAAAATGCAAGAAATTAGAGTTTGGCAAGAGTGAAAGAAGAATCAGGAGTATGTACAAGATAGGAAATGAAGACATAAAACCAGTCATGAAGAAAAAGACCTTGGGGTGACAATTACCAATGACCTATCGCCAGAGAGACATATAAACAAAATAATTGGAGAAGTATTGAACTTATTGAGGAACATAAGAGTGGCGTTCAGATATTTAGATGAAGAAATGATGAAGAAAATAATTACTGTAATGATAAGACCGAGGCTTGAATATGCAACAATACAGTGGGCTCGAACTTAAAGAAACACATAAGGAAACTAGAGAAAGTACAGAGGGCTGCAACAAAATGGTGCCTGACTTAAGAGATTTGACTTATGAAGACAGACTGAACAGAATGCAACTTCCGACCCTGGAAAACAGAAGAGAAAGGGGAGACCTGATAGCAATATACAGAGTGATGATTGGCATGGAAAAATGGATAGGGAAAATCTGTGTATGTGGAATGAAAGAATGTCGAGAGGGCATGGGAAAAACTAAAATGGCCACTTATAGGAGAGATGTGAAAAAATATAGCTTCCCTCATAGAAGGGTGGAAGCATGGAATAGTTTAGACGTGGAAGTGGTCAACGCAAGGAATATTCATGATTTTAAGAAAAAGCTGGACATTAGTAGATATGGAGACGGGACAGTACGAGCATAGCTCTTTTCCCGTATGTTACAATTAGGTAAATACAATTAGGTAAATACACACACACACACTACTGAGTGGAAAGGA
The DNA here is from genome assembly GCF_017591435.1 of Portunus trituberculatus. Taxonomy (NCBI): domain Eukaryota; kingdom Metazoa; phylum Arthropoda; class Malacostraca; order Decapoda; family Portunidae; genus Portunus; species Portunus trituberculatus. Next base: position 99,119 of record NC_059298.1, read on the forward strand.
AAAACTAGAAAAGGAAGATCTACTTGCATTAAATGACAGAAAAACAAGAAGACATGGAGGAAAATTAAAAACAACCACCTACAGAAGTTTAGCTTCCCTCATAGAAGCACTGAAGTATAGAATGGACTGGAGAGGTGGTATATTCTATGATTATTCATTATTTTAGCAAAATTTGGCTAAAAAGTTATGGAGATGAAACAATATGAGCTTAGCTCCTCTTCTGTATATTACAAATACTAAAACATACATACATACATGCATACATATATATAGACACAAAAAGACTTCTGCAGAGGAAGTTTTGAAAAGTATGGAAACAAAATATATTTGAGATAATAACTTCATTATTTTATATTAAACTCCAGTATTTTTTTAAATCCTTAACCTCTTCACTCCAAGCAATAAAAAACGGTTACCAGCATCATATCTGGGCTGGGAGAAGGTGGAGGATACCTCACTCAGAGGCAGCTCTTTCTCACTCTCTCCTCTATGGCAATAATGATAATAATATGTGATTTTTGATACTAGTTATGTGCATTATGAAATAAACCCACAAAAATTTTAAAGAAAAAAAATTTATAGCCTGCCTGCTCTGGGCCATTCTCTGAAGATGGTAAACGAAAGAAAACATTTATTTTTTCGGTAATATAATCTATTGGTTCTGTAAAAAATAGAATAAAATAATTGCCAGCAGGGCACATCGGTACTTAACCTGGTATAAGTGAATCATACACCTTTGTAATAATGATGAAAGTCAAGTATCATATAGAACCTACATTCTGAAAGATCTCATACAGTATTTGGAGTGGGTAGGGGGGGCATCATCTTAGCAGAACTAAGCCATGACACAGTATGCATGTCCTTGGATGTGTTACAAGTACTCCAAGGATACAAAATATGCCTCCTTGTGTTGAAGGGGTCAAGTGAACATTTGATATGAAATATCAAACAAATTCACTTTCACATAAAACAGTGAAACTGTTTGAGGGTGCATTAGAGAGGACCATCAGTCTGTGCTTCAGAGATCAACTCATGAAATATTATGAAATGGTGACTTATGTAATATCCAAAACAATTTCTAGGATTTCATCACTTTACAGTTCAGGTTTATTAACTATTGAAATGTTTACATTCAACCAATCAGGTCACCATCATTGGATTGACAGGTTCCATGCTTTGTCACATCAACCTGCACACCTCACTCTAGCAGACCAAAGATCACATTTTTTGGTTCAAAGAACATTACTGAGAAGGAGTTAAGGATGAACTCCATTCCATTTTCTATAAATGGAATCTCCCTTTTATCTTCTAGAGTTAGATTCAATTAATCAATCACAGGGGGCATACGTTGGTGGGCTCATCGCCTCACCTACCCTATGGCACCACTCCAGGTGGTCACGCCTTGTGAGTCTCCATGCAGGTTCCCTTCCCATGCCGAGTAACTCCCAGCAAGAGGCACTGACTTGCTGCAGCCACGAGTTCTGTGGACGTTCCCTTGGCCTCCTGCATGCTGGGTTATCCCTTTTGGAGACAACTCAATATGCAGGATCGGCTTCCGGGTAGCGTGCCACATGCCCATATAGTCAGAGTTGGCAATGATGGACTATGCTGGTAATCGGCCTTGAATCAGTTTCACAAAGCAATCACTGATTTGACACAGTCATACCAGCCGTACCCCATGATTCTGCAAAGGCACCTAGTGCCAAAGATATCAATTTGCCTCTTCAGATTGGTGTTCAGTGTCCATGTCGCACAACCGTAGAGTAAAACAAGGATCACCAGCGACTTGAAGATCCAAATCTCCGCCTGTCTGCACAGGTACCGACAACACCAAATACAGTAAGGTCTCGGTTTACGTCAGAGTTACGTTCCTGAAACATGACGTAAGTTGATTTTGTACGTAACTTGAGTTTCCGTACATTTCAAAGCATATTATGGAGTTTTCAACCAATCATTGTTTATGGTCATTCAGGTTAAGTTAAAGGTTATATTGTTATATTATTTACAACTATGTAGGAATATGAAACACAACCTTGTTTTTGTTGTTGATTAGGGCCACGAACACGAAGAACTGCAGGTTGCCGAGAGGAGTGGACGCCTGAGGCCGCCAGGAGGGTGGGCAGGTCGAATGTTGTGACGCCCAGAGCGGACAGCTGGGAGCGTAGTGCAGTGCAGGTGGAGTAGAAGCGTAGGCAGTGGGGCAGGAAATGCAATAGGAAAGGGCAATAGGGATCAGCAGACAGGCGCAGACGGTGCAAGTCAGCTGCGAGTGTCGTGTGGCCCAGGCAAAGGCTCCGGAGTTGTTATTGTTGTGATGGGTGTGCGAGCCCTCAAGGTCGTCAACCTCACCATTGTCATGGTAACAGGCTTCCCATTTTCTTTTTCCCTCCCTCACACACAGCTGCTGCCTCCCTTCTCATGTCTTTTAATTATGTCCTCTTTTTCTTGTAGTGTAATGGTTTTCCTTTTCTTAGCATCACTGCTGTCACTAAGGAGTTGTCCCTTTGGTGCCATTGAGCAAGATACTAAGAACTTGAGTCAATAAACGCAGAAGTAGGATAACACTCTTGCCAGGGGCGACAGTGTGGTGGAACTGAGGCAGGGTGTTATTGTATTCAAGGCAGCGTGAGGCGGGCGGTGTAGCGGGTAACCACCAACAATAACAATAAATCCCGCGCTTTACGATTTATAAATTTTCAATTTTTTTTAATCTTAAATTGCCTTATACAGGTATCCCTTGGTTAACGATAGGGTTACGTTTCCCAAAAACAGATCGCTAACCGAAACGATCGCTAACTGAGGGATTTGAAATTATCAACTACATACATGTATTTCGCGATGCGTAAATAAACGACACTTTCTATGTTGTTAGTTGTTATTTACACCTTTAGAATTGGTAGTACTTACCTTGAGGAGTGGATGTGATATGCGTAGTGTGTTGTTTTGTGCCCCGAGGGACACAGGGCCTTGGAGGATTAAATCTCATCATGCCCACACCGACCCAAACTCGGTCAGCTGCTTCAAACCCTTCAAATTCTTGAGAGAATACGTTTTCCAGTGGGGGTGGGTCATCCAGGCTCTCCTCATCGTCACTCAAGGTTACGGTGGATGTGAAGGATAGATTGGATGTGGGTGGAGTTGTTTTGGAGGTGGATGGAGTTGTTTTGGAAGTGGGTGGAGTTTTTTTCGAGGTAGCAGGACGAACTTTGAAGTACGACGAGATGACTCCTATGGAAGTAGATGGGATTGCTTTTGAGGTGGATGGGGTAGCTTGGGAGGTGGATGGAGTTGCTTGATCGGTAGATGGGGTTGCTTGGGATGTGGATGGGGTTGCTTGGGCGGTGAGTGGTTTGAAGAAAGATGAGATGACTGTCTGTTTTGCCATCCTTTTCTTTGCCTCAAATAGTTCTTTATACACTTTCATGTCATTTTCTATAGCATTAGTCACGCCATTACTTCGGTTTGGGTTGGGGTCATTCTCCTGGAGAAGATGTATGGCCTGGTTAATATGATTAAAATCTCCTCGAAAATCTTGACGGAGAGGGTTCTTTCAGGCTCCTTGTCCTCCTCCATTTCCTCCAAAGTATTTTGTTTCTCCAACTCCATGAGGTCGTCGTTGGAGAGAGGCTCAGAATGACTGTCCAGCAGTTCTTGTACGTCATTCTCGTCCACCTCATTGAAGCCTGCCTTATGGGAGATATGAACGATGTCTTTCCTTACTGCTGTAACATCGACAGGGACTTCCTGTTTACGTTCCACGCACTCAGGCCACAAATTACGCCAACATCCATTCATTGCCGACTTGGACACCTCCTTCCATGACTCGTCGATGTTGTCGATCCCCTTTTTAATGTTATAATCCTTCCAAAATTGTTTCATGGTCGGCTTGTCAGGGGTGTCAATGCAGGCCAACAGCTGTTTCATGGTGCGCCGCTGGTAATAGGCCTTGAAAGTAGCGATGACTCCTTGGTCCATCGGCTGGATGAGGGCAGTTGTGTTTGGGGCATAAACATGACCTCAATATTATCTGCCCAGTCATTCATGCTCTCTGGGTGGCTGGGGCGTTGTCACACAGCAAGAGAAATCTGTTAGCAATGTTGTTTTGGGCAGCATATTCTTTTAGGAATTTGGAGAGGTATCCTGTCACGTAACTTTGCATGATAACAGTCGTCATCCACCCTTTTGTTTGCCTTCCATACTACGGGCAAATATTCCTTAATATAGCCAGACAGAGCTCTTGGGTTTTGGGAATGGTAAATAAGGCATGGTTTAAGCTTAAGATCACCAGCGGCATTCCCCCCCACCAATAATGTTAACCTGTCTTTAGATGCCTTGAATCCTGGTGCCGACTTCTCCTCCTTTGCTATAAACGTTCTCGATGACATCTTCTTCCAATACAGGCCTGTCTCGTCAAAGTTTAGAACCTGCTTGGCTGAATAACCTCCTTCCTCGATGCGCTCTTTAAGCAAAGGCTTGAAGGCGTTTGCAGCGGTTGATCCGAACTCGCTGCCTCCCACTAACCTTGAGGTTGTGTAGACTCCCACGATGTTTGAAACGTTCAAACCACCCCTTACTGGCCTTGAAGGACACTGTCTCGCCTATGTTGAATTCTGGTTTCAGGTCCTCCCACAGGCTCAGTGCCTTAGTAGTAACGAGTTGGGTAGAAAGAGGCATGCGGCGGTGTGTGGTCTTCAATCCATAGCCTCAGCAAACGTTCCAATTTTTCCATAATCGGTTCCCTGTTACGAGTTGTTGTGTGTTTGTGCAGGTTTGTGACTTGGTTGGCCTGCTGCTTCACTTGTACTTTTTCTGGAGAACTGTTGATACAGTTGATTGAGATAAACCAAGGGCACGAGCAATAGAGTTTACCCCTTCACCACCCTCATGACGAGTCACAATGTTCAACTTAATATCAAGGCCAATGCTCTTTCTCGATTTTTAGCCTTATCTCCCGGTGGAGAACAATCGTTGGGTCGCTTGGAAGCCATCACTAAGTTCACTTGATCACAAATAAGCACAAAAAAAGAAGTTTAGAGCGAGCGTGATAGAGTTGTTGTTGCACAATCAAAACAGCGGGAAAGACTGTGGTGTGTTTACTGCACGGGCCGCGGGTGGATGGAGGCGCTGCGATCGCGATTGCGATCGCGATTGCGATTGGTCAATCCGATCGTTAACCGAATTTTGGCGATCGTTAACCAAAAAATAGGGATTAATTTGGAGGGATCGTATGAGCGAAATATCGTTAAGTAGTCGATCGTTAACCGAGGGACACCTGTAGTGGACTGACGTAACTATGAGTTTGACGTAACTCGAGACCGACATAACCTGGGACTTTACTGTACTTGTGTTGAGCAAGTCCATAACACCATGGGCCAGGCCAATCAGCCGTGCAACTTCCTGGCTCGACCCACCATCCTTACACACTACACTACCAAAGTATGTGAAATTTTCCGAGACCTCAATGTCCTCGCCACACGCATGGATGGACTATAGTTCCATCCAGTAAGCCTCCAAACACCTGAACCTTAGTTTTAGGCCAGGAAATCTGAAGTCCCAAGGGCTTTGAATCCTTGTGCAGTGCCTTTACAGCCATTACCAGAACTTCCAGTAACTTAGCAAAGATTACTGCATCATTGACTAAAACAAAATCTGTAATCTCAGTACTCCCAAAAGATGCCTAGTACCCAGTTCATGGAAGTGTTAAAAAGTAATGGAGCAAGCCCACATCCCTGCCTCACTCCCATATTCACAGGAAAAAAGCTGGACACGCCCCTCCACACTTCACAGCACTCACAGTCCTGGAGTAGAGGTCGGTTAATAGCCCAATAATCCTTGCAGGAATCCCACAGAGACGCAGAAGATCCCAAAGCGTCTCTCAATGCAGTGAATCAAACGCCTTCTTGAGATCAACGTAGGCTACAAGTATTCCTTGTTGAAACTCACGTCAGCGCTCCACCAGTACATGAAGCGCTAAGATCCGGTCTGTTGTTGACTTACCGGGTGTGAACCCAGACTGTTCAGGTCTCTGGTGTTTGAGCATGTGACTGTGGATATGCATCAACAGCAAGTGGGCAAGCACCTTGCCTAGTATGCTGAGCAGTGTTATACCACGGTAGTTGTGGATCAATTTAGTACTGCAATCAACTGAAAACCCAATGTTGGACTTGATCAAAATTGATTCTGCAAAATCAGTTACCTCTTTCATCTGGTATCTGCATTCTCTGGTGCAATTATTCGCAGGTAATATTTAAGGTTGGTTCCTTATTTCCAAGAACGGAAATGAAAACAAACTGCATGAATGTCTGGTTAAAACAGTCCTAAGAAGATACTAACATAGATAACCTCTCCCCCAGTGTTATGCCACATGATACCCTGATGGTGGTGCAGGAAAACTAGGAATAAATTGTGTTGACAGCTAATAATTTGTTTATACTTAAACATATACATCTTTTTAATGAAAGGTTTTGGCCAACATATGCTATCTTAAGAAGCCATTATTGTTTATGGGGCCTTACCTAACCTTGCAGAGAATGCCTCTTGTGATAAAGGCAGTATAGAATGGTAACACAAGTTGTATTTGGACTACCACAATAAAGTAAGGGGCAAAATGTTATCAATTTTGAAGTGTCTTCCTTTTTCCAAAAGATTCATTGTAATGCTGTTTCTCTTGCTATCTTAGATAATTTTTAGGAATAACTTTTCTGAAGTTAGAATCTACATCCATCTGAATCTTTACTGGATCTCTTTTGTACAAAACATCCTACTCAGTCATTTTTATTCATTTTCATAATGCAAGAATAAATTTATCAAGACCTAAAATAATTGAGAATTGTAACAGTCAGCCTCCCTATTTTTCAATCTAAGAGCTTGTGCTCTTTCAAAAGAGAGTACTAAATAACTCCTCTTTTCATTAATTAGTGCATTTAGTTTTGTAAAAAAGTTGCATAAAGAAGATTGATCTAATTTTTGTAGTCCTTTATAATTCATTTTCTGTACAAGCATGCAGCTACAAATTCATTGTTATCTATATTGCACTCTTTTCTTTCTATATAAGTAAGTAATGTTTAGCTTAAGATTTTTTGTTTGTTATTAATGAGTTATTAAAAAGCAATTAAAGATGTAAAATACTCACAAACAAAGAATCCAAAGAAGAGGGAGAGGACCACAAAGGAGCTGTAGGAACTGGCAAACGGTGTGATGAAGACGCAGACTCCTGACATGATGATACAAATGTTGTTGATCCACAATGGACTCACACATGGTAAGTCTGCTATGATACCAGACAATACACGACCTATTGTATTGGTGATGCCAATGAGAGAGATGAGAAAAGTGGCATATTCTGGATCAACACCCTGTAGAGAAGAGAATACAAAATTATGAGTCATGAAGTAGCTTTCTGGAATGGTTTCATATACCACAACTTAGAAATATTGTAGGTTAACTTTCCTATACAGTTAATTATTTTAATATCTACATTTGCATTCAGTGTAAGATTAAACAATTTATTGGCATCCAATTGCTGCCTCTCATTTACATGATTATCTTAGAAATTGCATAATGATTGTTAGGTTGACTTAAATAACAGAGAATGCAAAGACATGAAATTTCACGAATGTATCTACTGAAATTGGATGAATACCATATGTAAAATAGGAGGGCAGCTCTATAAAATGGAAGGTCAAAGTGTATGAATACTTTTGAGAAATAATAAATAGGTCAATGATGCATACATAGTACAAGAATTGAATGTCTAAGGAAACATGGAGACTTCTGTAATGAGAAAATTTAAAGAAATGGCTTGTAGTATAGAAAAGATTAGACAATATTTGTGTATAGCAAAATCTTGCTGTTTTTATTTTGGTAGTCTCCTATCTGTTGAGTTAAGCAGCAACTGTATGTCTGCTAAAGGGAGGAACCTTCTCTATGGCAGCAGATGGGAGGTACACAAATGGAGTGTAGAAGCCCAGCATTCCAAAGAGGTTGGCGACTCCAATAAGAAGAAAGATTGGATTCTTGAGAAGGGAAAAATCCATCATCTGACTCAGGGTTCCTCTGATTGATTCTGGTAGGCATGAGCAGCTCTCTGGTAAAGAAAAGTCTTTCAATACAAGTATGGCAAGTAGTCAGAAAAGTTTTTTTCAAACATTAAAAAATATCAAACACCATTTTTGGGAGCAAAAAAAAAAAAAAAAAAAAAAAAAAAAAAAAAAGTAAATAATGTACATAATATATTTCAACATGAAATCAACATTATGACACGATGATGACTGTAACACATATTGAACAATACAATGGATTGAGCATTTTTTAAGGGATTGCTTATTGTATAAGAGGATAGCATGCATATAAATTGTTGCAATAACAATAGAACAAGGAACTATTATACAAGGAATATTTACAGAGTTGTTGAAGATAAACAAAAATGTATGAGATAAATGATGGAATCAATGTTCACAAAGGTACAGATTTGCATGGGTATGCTTTTGAATATTTAAAGAATGGCAGTATGCCTTGTTCAGTAGTCAGCAAAATTTCTCAAAATATGTATCAAGAGATCAAAGCTGGCAAAGTTACAGGTTTGAAATGATGTGCAGTTGAAAGTATGAAGAGTGGTCAGTATGATTTCTTAACATATCCTCTATGAGAAACATATAAATGAATGATGGCATGAGTAGACAACGCTCATTCCCCCTACTGCTGACCGAACAGATGTTTGGCTGGTAAGAAACACAACAAAAGCAGCTCTAAATCCTCAACAGGTAGCCCCCTGTTGCACTTAACACACTTCCTGTTGGACATGATAACCAACAAAGGATATAGCATGGCAGAAGAAAGCTAATAATAACATAACAGAGATAATGGCAGGTGGGCAGAGGCACAGATGCTGATTGTGCAGAACATTGAAATGAACTGAGGATCTACTGGTAGCCTTGTCCAGGAGGTTATCTTACCCTTGTGTACAGTAACAGAGGAATTTTCCTTTCTCATGGTGGGGAAAATAATTCATAGAAATGATCTCTAAAGAAGTGCAGCTTTGTGCAGGTGCTAGGTAGTGTATACGGAATTACATATGGGTAATTAGTACATGGAATAATAACTTTGTTCATAATAATTAATGATAGCTAAGAAAAAATCAATCTGAACTATGATAATTCACTGTAGAATAAAATAAAAATTACAACTAAATTGTAAGTTGATCAGCAGATCTTTTGAATAAGTTTTGTGTGGATGGACAAGGAGCATGAAAGGATTCATAATGGACAATACCAGCATAGATACACTTACCTTCTGAGTCATCAGGTCCATCTAGGGCATCCAGAACTGCTCTAGACGCCCCAGTTCCCTGCAAGTTGAGTGCTGACTCTCGATAGGACAGCATTGATGCTTGAGATTTGAACTCTCGTAAGTTAGCGATGCTTCCCGAGTAAAAGATGTCTTGACGTGACATTGGGCGAAGCATCATAGATCTCTGTAATGAAACAAAACACCAGATGATTTTAACAAAGAATGGCAATATTTCTTCACTATGTATAATCTTGATTCATATACAACTTATTATATGCACTTCCAATATTACAGCAGGCCCTAAACATGCATGGATTACTTGCATATGGATTTGGTTATCCTATCACTGAGATCTCACCACTATGAATAAAAAAATTTCAAAATAATTAGGTAGAATCATAATAGATGTTCAAACTAGAGAACGAGGGAAATAAAAAATAAAAATAAAAAAAGGATAGTGATGAATAGCTGTGTTTCTACTATTAGATATCTTTCTGTTTTTTTTTTTAACACAAAAGAAATAATGATAAAACAAAAGAGTAGGACCTTCAAGCTTGCATAATGGTTCATGCTGCATTCTTCCAACTTTTTCACTGAAATTTGCATACACAGTAGGACTTCAGTATACCAAAAGTTTACACTGTTGGTCCGATTTAAATTGCCACTAGTCAGATGGATGATGTGAAGTTTAACCATAGCAAGGAAGATGGAGCTCGAGAGAAAAATCACTTTATAAAAACACTAACTGAGGATGATCGCCGCATTTTTAGAATAGCAGAGTCTCCATCCATGAAAGAGCTATTAGAGTTGACTCTTCCATAGCCTCCTGACATTCGTCTCATCTCTTGTGATCCAAGTGCTCGAAGATTTGAAGAAGAGGCCTTTGGCGTTGCTGGTACCACCTGTCAGGAGGACAGCTTGCATGAATACAGGCACCAATAAAAAATACCATGAACTTGATGAAACAAGAATACAGATAAGTGTCAAACCAGAATTTACAAAAGTTACAAAAATAAAATAATGGTCCCACAAAAAGGAAAAGTGATTGCTCTCAGGTTGGTCAGAAAATTCATTAAAATAATACTTATTTAAAACATCCTTGGCCACAATTCCTGCAAAATATTAACAAATAATTTTTACATGTTTCATAAAATTAAGGTTTGCACTTTATAAATACATCAGGATTTCTTGAGATATTTGCGCTGTTCCCTTTTTAGACTCTTCTTTTCTTGAAGTGTAATACTAAGACAACTGAACCTCAATACAAAATAACTTTCTTAGTAGGGTCACGAAAAGCTGTTGATAATTGTGCAATTTTTTTGCACAATCATCAAGGACAGATAGACAGAAATCTGAAATGTCCTTGTGCCCTTGTTTATCATACTGAATATAAAATAATACATAAAATGCAGGAATATATATACATATAAATGAAAACAGATGTACATGTCATTTTGTATATGAATAAACAACATGCAAACACATATAGGGTTAATCTAACAATTCGCCACTTCATAAATGGCCATCTCAGTAGTGATTCATGTTTGTTGAAAGCAGGATAAGGGCATCAAATTTATAACACCACAATTAAGCTCTTTCTGTTCCTCAGCATAAAAACTGATGGATTTTGAATAGATCTTGAATATTATATGAACATGGTCATCAACCTACCTTCATGGTACTGGCAATTTCCACTTTAGATAATCTCCTTTCAAAGTTAGGAACAGATCCATTCTTAGGAATTATGCTGGAGGAGCCTTGATTCATGGCAGGCTGGGAACAGTTTCGTGGCATCTTGGTGCCTGAGGCAAGAGCTGCAACCCTTGCTGGAAGTGGGTGAGGTTCTCCTCCACTTGCAAGAAGGGTCTGTCTTTCTCCACCTGCAAACAGTTTTCCATTAAATAACAGCAAAGATACATAGATGCCTATGTACTTCAATAAATACAATTATTTTCAATGTAAACTGTTAACTGTTACTGTACCAGTATACAGTAGCAACAACAGATTGGTATGATGACCTGGGAAATTTAAAATTATGCTGGGCAAAATTAGAGACAGATTAGTAATGGAACCAGATTAATGATGATCAATCTATACTTTATGAACATTCCTATCCTGGGATAGTATGAAAATATCGTTAAGGACTAACCATTGGTATGGCTTCTCTCTACAGCAGATGTGGCTGGTGGATCTACTGTTGCTTCAAGTGGAGACTCTTTGTCAGGTGGAGTGCTGCCTTGTGTCTCCTGAATAGTAGGCAAGGCCAAGTTGGTTGATACTGGTGTGAGGTAGCCAGACAGATTCAAATGAGAGTGAACACCGGGATCAGGATTCATGCCTTTCTGAGGATAAAATATTACGAGTTAGTAATATTATTCTTAATTCACATAACTGTCCTACTCCTAAATAAATGGAATGATATAAATATTACTGGTTCATTAACCTCCATGTTTTTTTTGAGAACAGGTACAAATCATTAGACTATTGAACTAAAGTATCCTAAGTGTAAACTTAAGTGGTACTAATAAATTATTAATAAACCTCAAAAGATGTATTCTTGAGTGATAAACAAGTATTGTGGAAAGCTATCACACTACTGACAACTTGTTTGCAAAATGACCAAATAAAATACTCAAGAACACATCAAACATCAAAAGATCATAACTGTATTAACTGCCATTAATAATAATCAATGAACAGTTATATCCAAAATGGATAAATATGATAAAGGAAGGGAGAAAACTTACCCTTGGTCTTCGCTCTACGCTTCCATCTGGATGAGTATAAGTAAGGTACGTAGAATCACATAGGGAACCACCTTCCATGTTTGCACGTTTCTCCTCTGCAAGACGCTGTAAGAGGTCCTTTTTCTTCATGCGTGGCACCTCTAGAGGTCGCATAAGGGCCCCAAACCACTGCCATGATTAATGAAGAAAATCAAATTAGTGTTCAATGTTCTGACATGTTTCTTTCAATTCATTACTTTGTTCAACATAAAACAAATAAATCCAACAAAAATCTTAAACTGTTTCAACTAAATATGATGGATTATGTATTCCTCAACTTTTCTTGACTTTACAATCACATAAATGAACTAATATGTGCATTATCATCAATGAAAATATTCTGAATAGGCTCATGGTATTTATCTTTGTACCCATAGATCAACAGACAATCTTCATCAGCATCATGCAACAATTTAGCATCAAAACCTGGTTGTCTCTTTTAAATGTACCATGATTTATGTATGCATATGCTAACTGTACAACTTGAATTGATAAAGCAGGGTAACATACTAGAAGAAAAAAAAAAATTTTCATCCCAAGGAGATGATACATTCAAGAACTGAGGTAATGAACATAGTACTGGGCTCATTTTACCACATTTCTTGCTTTCTGCTTGATGATTGTTGCTACAAATGTTCCTGATATTTCCTTATTTAGTTTGATAACACACAAATAACAAAGTTTATTTTCAGCTGACTGACTTGTATGTAAAATTCACTTAGCTGGTAAATCTGGTAGTTTTTTTTTTTTTTTCCAAACCATAGCAAACAGCAGATTATTATCGCTACTGATTATCTTCTCCATTGAATGCAATACTATGAAATGAATATACAGCATACTATTTGCATATTCCCATATGCTTCCCCTATAATGTCCTATGTGAAACTGTTATACTTAATTTACCTGCAAATTAAAGTATATCACAGCAGACTTAATGTTTACATAACTGTCCAAACATCATACTAATGACAATAGTACTGCAACAGTCCTTCGGGTTTTATTAAAAATTTTAAAATAGTAGATGTAAATCTAAGCAAGCTTAAGATAATCAGCAATTATGTTAGAATAAAAAGGTACCCACACAGCAATTAAGGATTAATCCAGAAATGAGGAGATGGGTGCCCTGCCAGGAGAACACAGAGATCAAATAGTTTAGCAGTGGTGGGAAAATCATGGTGCCAATACCAGACCCACAAACTGCAATCCCAGTTGCCAGAGCACGCTTTGACTCAAAGTAGTAGCCCACGCATACCACTGCTGGCAGGTAGACCAACCCGAAGCCTATCCCTGAGGGAATAAAAACAAGGCATGGGTGGCATGTGTAACATTATCATTAGTTATGTCTTCATTGCACTGTCAACTCACTTTTCAATATAATGCAATGATTTTATGTGAAGCTGCAATGATTTGTAGCTATTAAGACCTATATTAGTTATATTTGTAGCCATAAAGCTCTTAATTGGAGCTACCAACTAAATACTCAAAATATTGGCAATGAGAAGTGGTTGTTCACACTGTGATTTAAAATAAATTCACCCATATATGCAATGCAAAAAGAAATGTAGAGCACAAAACAATTCATTACTTATTTAGATATATCAGATAATGCCAATGTAACTATGATAATCAAAGTTTAAGTAGCCTTAACAATGATTTCTACGGCAAAAAGTATCATATCATTTAAAACATTATCATTCTTTGTAAAAGATAGGTTGTAAAAGAACTCTATCTTACCTCCAAGAACTCCCTGAAAGACCATAAGGTACTCCACAGAATTAGCAAAAATAGTGATGAAGTATGCAAATGAGGCAATTATGCCACCAAATATGCACACAGATCTGCAACCAAACTTGTTGGTCAGTGCAGAGACAATGGGTCCTGAAGGAAAAGAAAATAGTAAGAGTACATTTAAGATAGGGATATCAACTATTTAAAATCTAAATATTTTTTTTTTTAGTTTACAATGATAAATTAGACATTATTGAATCATAAATCAAAAGGAGTACATGAACAACATCAGAAATGAAGAGGTTTTCCCAGTAATGAAAGATAACCTACATATCACATAGGAGCAATGTCATGCTGTATGTATGGAAACAAAATGTGAAAGTTTTTCAATCTCTTGCTTCAGTTTGTCATTTTCTTTAAATCTTAACTTTTCCTCTCTCCTAGCCATACCTTATTTTGTCTTTTTATCACAATTACATATAAATGACAGTAGAATGAAGTAATCATTGAATTACAGATTATACACCACATTAAACAGTTATCTCTTATTATCAAGAAGTGAGAAAGGTTAGCAAAACCATATAATATATCTGTATATGCTTGTGAAACATATTTTACAAAGCAAATCTATTTCAAATTATAACAATGAACTTTCCCATTATTAAAATTAGCTTCTGTGGGATGAAGATTTAGTGATAAAAGGAAAATGATGAAGGTTTTTCTTAGCTTACATGGTGGAAAAAAAGACAGAAAAAAAAAATGTAGCTACCAATCTATCAAACTATATGACTGCTCACACCAAATTTCAAATTAAACAAAATGTTGGAAATCAAAACAATTAAAGAATATGATTTTTTTTAGGTTGAACAAATATCTATATTATATTTTTTTGGGAAGTGACTACTTCCTATTTAAGTTACTCATATTAAAAAAAAGTACATTTTTACTCACCTGCACTGAGATAGACACCAGCCAAAAGAGAAGGAATCCAAGCAACCTTCCCTTTTGGAGCACCAAATTGCAAAGAGATAGTATCCAAGAAAGGACTGAAGGAGTATGCAATGCCATCCACAATGGCATTACAGAGGAAAGACACTGCCACTATCACCCAACCCCATCCACCATCAGGGGGAGGTGGCAGTTCACCTGGTAATGAGGTGACTGATGCAGCATCATCATCATCATACTGAACTGAATCAATACGGCCTCCATCCTCACGACCCTCAAACTCACTCTGAGGGTGACCCATTAGATGTATGTGAAAGGACATTAGAAAATGAACAAAGATATTATGCATGCAATAAATAAAACAAATATAATGCAGGGGTTACATTACCTTACATTTTTACATTTCAGATAGATCTGGACTGGGCAAAAAAAGAGGGGCCAAAAGGGATAGCTAATTTTGTTTCTGACATACCTAGATACTCCTATTTTGAATTGGTTACAGGAAGGAAGAAAACAAAACAGGAAGAGAGTTCCTAAGTTTACCACTAAAAGGCGTGAAATTGTGAAGATACTGGTCAATAATTCAGCAGGTGAGTGAAATATTCTGGACAGAATAATAAGGCAAAAAAATTTGACTCCAGTCTGTTTAGAAGGGCTGTAAGAGTTGAATCTCCCTACAAGTACTTCTGTAGTTTTATAGCATATTCATAATTCACTTGGGACATTATAGTATTCCCATGGTGAATCACATGCTTATTATGTCAAATTACCTGCAGATCTTCACTGAAGGAAACTGTGCGTGCCTTATTTCTGGCTCCCTTTTTTGGTCTGTCAACCATTTTGTCAAACAGGCACTTCCTGAGGTCAGCAAAACCTCTACTGATACACAAAAAATGCTAATTTCTTTGTGGTATGTGATCATCTATTTCTGTCACCTATTCCACATAACACAAATTTTGCATATCATGGTTCATTTTTCTTGGGTTTCACAGAAATGTAGTCAAATCACTGTTGATAAATTGCTGTCATGAAATACCAGCCATGTGCATCCTCCAAGACCATTCCACTTATGCTTTATACACACAAACACACACACACGGAGGTGGTCGCTGAGCTCCAGAGCAATCATCTCTAATTCTACAGTTACCATTGCCTAAGAGTAACCAAGGTGGGAAAGGAGCTGGTAATGTTTGTCCCGTCTCCATATAGTCATGTTAACTGTTGATTAGCAAAATAATGTCCAGGGAAGGTAAATATAAACTGTAGCCTGCGTTTGAGCCATCAGCTGGTTTGTTTACATCTGAGCAACATGGCGGCCGTGAACTCGAAAGATGAATCAGACTTCACAGGATTTCAAGGAATAATGGAGAAGAGCGCTTATGTGAAGAAAATTCTGGAGTTGGAAGGTAAAATTGAAAAACTGTTTGAAAAGTATGGGGCCTGGAAACGAGTTATGACAATGTAAAGAAAGACTGTGCCGATATGAAGAAGGAAAATGAAGCACTGAAAGAGGAAGTTAAGCTAATTAAAGTGAATTGCGAAAAATGTGGAGAATCTCTAGGAAAAGTGATGGAGAAGCAGGCTGAATGGAAAAAAAGTCAGGAAGTGGAAAGAAAGGAGGTAAATTACAAAGTTGCAAGTCTGGAAAAGGAAATCAAAGAGTCTGGGGAGAAAACTTTGGGCCTTGCTGAAATTATAGATCAACAGATCATAGAAGAGAAGATTGCTGAGAAAGTGGTGAAGGTTATTAAGTCAAATGAGACATTGGTGAGGGAAACTGTAGACAAAAAGAGATGTGTGGTGATATTTGGTGTGGAGGAGGATAAGACACCGAGTAAAATGGAGAGAGAAAAACATAAAAAGGTGATAAATAATATCATTAATGTGGTGCAGGAGGAGGAAAAGACCTAGTACAAGAAATAGAGGACTTCCATAGAATTGGAAAGTTCACAAGAGAAGGTATGAGGCCAATAAGAATCAAACTTAAGTCACAAAAGGATGTAGATGAATTGGTGGAGAAGTCATGGAGGCTAGCCCAGCAGGAAACAACAAGGAAGATTTGGTTGAGAAGAGATCTCGGTGAAAAGGAAAGAGAAATGTTAAATGAGTTGAGAAAGGAGGCTTTGAAAAAAATGAAGAGAGGACAGAAGAGGAGAAGAAAGAGTTTTTCTGGAGAATCTTGGATATGAGACTGAGGAAGTGGTTCATAACCCAGAAAAGTACAGCAAGAAAGGACTAAAGAAACTTACAGTATGAGCGGAATGTAATGTATTCCAACATAAATGGAGTGATATCGGGATTTTAGAACTCAACGATTACTTGAGGGACAAGAACCCAGATATTGTGGGTCTTACTGAAACAAAACTGAGAGAGGAGAAGACCTGATGATGGTTGGAGAAGGAAATATAATGTTTGGAAAAGAAATAGAGTAGGTAAGATGGGAGGAGGAGTGATGTTGCTGGTTAAAAAGATATAAAGGTGGATCAAGTGAAAGAAGGTATGGGAAAGGCAGAAGTGCTAAAGATCAGAGCAGAAACTAATGAAGGAAAAAGAGGCACTACATAGTGGTGTACGTACCACCTAAGACAAATGCATGGTCAGTACAGGAATATGAAGAAATGATAAGTGATACAGGAACATGTCTGGAAGAAATGTTGGGTGGCTGTGAACGAACTATAATGATGGGAGATTTTAATTGTAAAGAGGTGTGTTGGGAGGACTGGTCAATGGAAGGATCAGAGACAACATGGGGAAATACACTATTGACACTGGCAATGGAAAATGTGTTAACTCAGTGGGTCAAAGAAGATACTAGGTTTGGAGGAGAGGGAGCATCGTCAAGACTGGACTTGGTCTTTAGTACAGAGCCAATGGTCATTGAGGAGATGAGGGTGGAGTGCCCTTTAGCAAAGAGTGATCATGCAGTTTTGGAGTTCAAGGTGATAGACGAAGAGAAATCTAGAAGAAATGAAGAATATAAAGTGGGAAGATGGAATTATGCCAAGACAGATTTTGGAAACCTAAAGAAATTCTTTCAAGAGACAAATTGGATGAAATTCAAGAGTGCTAAGGAGCAAATGAAAAGTGGAAGGAATTTATAAAATATACAAAGAAGGTGAGAAAAATTTGTACCAATAAGACAACATAGAGAAGTTGGAAAGCAGGACTGGTTTAACGATAGATGTGAAAAGGCTAGAACAAGAAAAGAGGATGCATGGAAGAGGTGGAGAAGGAAAAGACGGATTAAGCAGTGGGAAAGTTACAAAAGAGCAAGAAATGAATATGTGTTGATTAGAAGAGAAGAAAGAAAGAAACAAGAAAAGGATATAATTGATAAATGTAAAGACCAACCAAGGCTTTTTACAGACATGTGAACAACAACATCAAAAATAGAGAAAGTATTGAAAGTTTAGAAGTAAATGGAGTATGCAGTGAAGATCCCAGGAAATGGCAGAGGCTATGAATGGATGCTTTCGGAAGGTATTCACAAAGGAGACTGCTTTTGACAAACCACTGGTAATGGAACAGAAAGGGATTATGAAGGAGTTTCAAGTAACTGTGGAGGAGATCAAGAACATGATGGGGAGTTTAGAAGTGAGAAAAGCTGTGGGACCTGATGGGGTATCAGGATGGATTTTAAGAGAATGCAGGAGCAATTGGCAGAAAAAGTTTGTGAAGTAATTGATGCCTCATTAAGGGAAGGTGTAGTGCCCCAAGACTGGAAAAGAGCTAACATTGTCCCAATCTATAAATCAGGTAACAAGAGAGACCCATTGAACTATAGACCAGTGTCACTTACAAGTGTGGTAGCTAAGATGTGTGAGAGGGTGGTGAAGAATAGATGGACAGACTTCTTGGAGAAAAATGACATACTTTGTGAGTGTCAATTTGGTTTTAGAAAAGGGCGTTCATGCACGACAAACCTGATATGTTACTATTCGAGGGTGATAGATGTAATACAGGAAAGAGATGGTTGGGCTGATGGAATATATCTGGATTTAAAAAAGGCCTTTGATAAGGTACCACACCGGAGACTGATCTGGAAACTTGAAATGGTAGGAGGAGTGCATGGCAGTTTACTAAAATGGATGGAAGACTTTTGGTAGGAAGAGAAATGAGAACAATAATTAAGGACAGACCATCAGAATGGGGCTTGGTGGAGAGTGGAGTTCCACAGGGATCAGTGTTGGCACCAGTAATGTTCAGTCTACATAAATGACATGGTGGATGGGGTGTCCAGTTATGTGAGCCTATTTGCAGACGATGCAAAATTGTTAAGAAAAGTGAGATGTGACAAAGATTGCGAACTACTCCAGGAAGACTTGGACAGAATATGGAAATGGAGCTGTACATGGCAAATGGAGTTCAACACGACAAAATGCAAGAAAATAGAGTTTGGCAAGAGTGAAAGAAGAATCAGGAGTATGTACAAGATAGGAAATGAAGACATAAAACCAGTCATGAAGAAAAAGACCTTGGGGTGACAATTACCAATGACCTATCGCCAGAGAGACATATAAACAAAATAATTGGAGAAGTATTGAACTTATTGAGGAACATAAGAGTGGCGTTCGTATATTTAGATGAAGAAATGATGAAGAAAATAATTACTGCAATGATAAGACCGAGGCTTGAATATGCAACAATACAGTGGGCTCCGAACTTAAAGAAACACATAAGGAAACTAGAGAAAGTACAGAGGGCTGCAACAAAAATGGTGCCTGACTTAAGAGATTTGACTTATGAAGACAGACTGAAAAGAATGCAACTTCCGACCCTGGAAAACAGAAGAGAAAGGGGAGACCTGATAGCAATATACAGAGTGATGATTGGCATGGAAAAAATGGATAGGGAAGATCTGTGTATGTGGAATGAAAGAATGTCGAGAGGGCATGGGAAAAACTAAAATGGCCACTTATAGGAGAGATGTGAAAAATATAGCTTCCTCATAGAAGGGTGGAAGCATGGAATAGTTTAGACGTGGAAGTGGTCAACGCAAGGAATATTCATGATTTTAAGAAAAGCTGGACATTAATAGATATGGAGATGGGACAACACGAGCATAGCTCTTTTCCGTATGTTACAATTAGGTAAATACAATTAGGTAAATACACACACACACACACACACACCGGTAGCTCAGTGGTTAGAGCGCTGGCTTCACAAGCCAGAGGACCGGGTTCGATTCCCGGCCGGTGGAGATATTTGGGTGTGTCTCCTTTCACGTAGCCCTGTTCACCTAGCAGTGAGTAGGTACGGGATGTAAATCGAGGAGTTGTGACCTTGTTGTCCCGGTGTGTGGTGTGTGCCTGGTCTCAGGCCTATCCGAAGATCGGAAACAATGAGCTCTGAGCTCGTTCCGTAGGGTAACGTCTGGCTGTCTCATCAGAGACTGCAGTAGATCAAACAGTGAATTACACACACACACACACTACACTAATGTTAATGGATTGATGTTGAAAATGTTAAAGATTGAGGAGTTCCTAGCAAGAGTTAATTAAACCTGATATGTTAGTATCGTGTGAAACAAAGTGGAAGGATGAGTGGAAAATATCGGACATTGGAAATGGATATCATGATATATGATTGAAAAACAGATGTGGTAAGGGAGGAGGTGGAGTGATGAGATTAGCGAGGAAAAGTGTTTGAGTGGACAAAGTGGAAACAAGTAAAAACAAGTCTGAGATTGTGCAGGTTGAAGTGAAAAATGGTAATGCAAAGTCAATGATATATGCAGGGGTTTACGTACCACCACTGATGAATGCGTGGACAAGAAATGAGCATGAGACTTTGTTGGAAGATACAATAAATGAGATGGAAAGGATTGTATCACAAGACAAGGATGTATTAGTCATTGGAGATTTTAATTGCAAAGAAATAAATTGGGAGGAAGGAACTTTTCAAAGAGGAGAGAATTCATGGAGTAACAAACTGATGAACTAGGCTGTTGATAATCTAATGACTCAATGGATTGACTGTGAAACTAGAATGAGTGGGAAGGATAAACCATCCAGATTGGACTTGTTCACCACTGACGAAGAGATCATAGAAAAAATTAATTATGAATGTCCATTAGGAAAACTTGATCACATACTAGCTGAAATAAGTCTGAGTACAGAAATATTAAAAATAGATGAGGGGTACAAAATAGAAAGATATAGATATAATAAAGCAAATTTTGAAGAAATAAGGAGATACTTTGAGGCTGTGAGCTGGAAATGTTTTGAAGATGAAAAGGATTTGCATGAGAAATGGAACAAGTTTATCAAGATATATAATACTGCAGTGGAGAAGTATGTACCGAAGGGAAGAGTAAACTGTCAAAAAGGGAAGGAGTGGTACAATGCTATATGTGAAAGGGCTAGACAGTGCAAGACTAATGCATGGAATAGATGGAGGAAAATGCGAACACCAAGTAGATGGAAAGATTATGTTGATGCTAGAAATGAATGTGTGAGGATTATGAGGGTTGAAAAACAGAACTATGAGAAGGATATAATGGACAAATGTAAAAGTAACCCAAAACTGTTTTATAGACATATAAATGGAAAAATGAAGAAACGAGAGGGTATAACTGCCCTGAGGGTTGATGGAAAACTATATGAAAAAGTACAAGAAATGGCTGAGATGATGAATGAAAGGTTTCAAACAGTCTTTACCGAAGAAGGAGACTTTGACTTAGCAGATAATGAATTGGATGGATAAAAAACTAATTGGAGTAGAGGTAAATCAGGAGGATGTTATGAGACTGATGGAGAATCTAGATGTAAATAAGGCACCTGATCCAGATGGAATTTCAAATTGGATACTGAAAGAATGTAGGGAACAGTTGGCAGAAAAGATTCATAACCTGGTGAAGACATCGTTGTTGCAAGGGAAAGTACCAAAGGACTGGAAAAGAGCAAACATTGTACCTATATATAAAGGTGGTAGTAGGGAAGACCCTTTAAATTATAGACCAGTATCACTGATGAGTGTAGTGGGGAAGCTAAGTGAGAAAATTATTAAAGATGCCTGGATTGAACACCTAGAAAGCAGCAATGTGTTGACAAACTGTCAGTTTCGTTTCAGAAGAGGAAGGTCATGCTCCTCAAATTTGTTTCATTTTATTCAAAAGTAATAGATACTGTACAGGAAAGGGATGGTTGGGTAGACAGTGTCTACCTAGATTTAAAAAAAGCTTTTGACAAGGTACCACACAAAATGCTACTGTGGAAGATTAAGAACAATGGAGGAGTTGGAGGATAATTATTGGAATGGATGAAGGATTACCTTAGTGAGAGGGAAATGAGAACAGTGATAAGAAATAGTAGTTCTTCCTAGCTAAAGGTCACTAGTGGAGTACCTCAAGGGTCAGTGTTGGGACCAGTCATGTTTGGCATCTATGTGAATGACCTGCCTGAAGGAATTGAGAGTCATCAATTTGTCTGCGGATGATACCAAGATAATGAGGAGAGTGAAAAATGTAAATGACTGTATGAAACTGCAAGAGGACCTTGATAAAATTGGTAGATGGAGTAGAACTTGGCAAATGGAATTCAATCTGAATAAGTGTAAAGTCATGGAATCTGGAAAAAGTAAATGGAGAGTACACGGCAATTACAAAATGGAAAATTTTTGTTTGGAAAGGTCTAAAGAGGAAGTGGATTTAGGGGTAACAATTACAGAGGGCTTATCCCCAGACAGGCATATAAATAAAATCACGGGACAAGTAACAAATCTGCTAAGGACAATTAAAATGGACTTCTCATATTTGGATGCTGATATGATGAAAAAGTTAATTAGTTCTATGATAAGACCAAGACTGGAGTATGCGGCAACTGTGTGGTCTCCTCACACTAAGAAGAATATTAGAAAATTGGAGAGGGTGCAAAGGGCAGCCACCAAGTTAGTACCGGAACTGAAGGATTTGACTTACAAGGAGTGGTTGAGAAAACAGGAAATTCTAACACTTGAAAGTAGGAGAGAAAGGGGAGACATGATAGGTATTTATAAAATGGTGAATAACCTGGATAAAATGGATGGTGACTTTTTAAACCTGGAAACAAGGACTATAAGGGGACATGGGAAGAAAATGAAGAAGGTGCAGTGTATAAGAGACAGAAGTAGCTTCCCTCATAGAGCTGTGGACACCTGGAATGGATTAGATATAGACATCGCAAATGCAGTCAGTGTTCACAGTTTCTAAGCTAAGCTGGACAAAATAAGGTATAAAGACGGATCAATATAAGCTTGCTCCCCTCCTGTAAATTACAACTAGGTAAATACACACACACACACACACACACACACACACACACACACACACACTTGCGAGACACTGTGCCGTCAAGACATCTTTGAGCAACTCGCAGGGAAAAGCTACAACAGGACCTAGAGCCTGACCTAGATGTATGTACAAGGGGGAGAATGGGGCCATAGGTTCTCCTGTCTCCATAATAAATAAGTTTTGGATCATATAGACAGAAAAAAAAAAAAAAAAAGGAAAGGAAAGAGATGGAACAGAGTAGTGCTGCCAGATGCATGACAGAATCAAAACATATGCCATCATGTGAAAACCAGTGGTACATTGAAACACCTGTTAAACTAAGGAAACTGATTGAGGATATTATGGACATGGATTTCCCTGAATTTAGGGATGAAAGAGGTAGTATGAGCAGTGACTTCTGGCATCTAGCCAAAAACATCTCAAATAACTTCACTTCTTCATCTTTCCCTCCTTTATTTCATCCTGATGGCACCACTGCCATCTCTTCTGTCTCTAAAGCTGAACTCTTTTCTCAAACCTTTGCTCACAACTCCACCTTGGACGATTCTGGGCTTGTCCCTCCCTCTCTTCCTCCCTCTGACTATTTCATGTCTACAATCAAAATTCTTCGTAATGGTTTTCCATGCCCTTGCTGGCCTAAATGGAAGGCTTATGGACCTGATGGGGTCCCTCCTATTGTTCTCAAAAACTGTGCTTCTGTGCTTGCACCTTGCCTGGAAACTCTTCCAACTTTGTCTATCGACTTCTACCTTTCCTTCCTGCTGGAAGTTCGCCACATTCAGCCTGTTCCTAAAAAGGGTGACCGTTCTAATCAAACTACCGTCCTATAGCTTTAATCTCTTGCTTGTCTAAAGTTTTTGAATCTATCCTGAATAGGAAGATTCTCAAACATCTGTCACTTCACAATCTTCTGTCTGATCGCCAGTATGGGTTGCGTCAAGGTCGCTCTACTGGTGATCTTCTGGCTTTCCTTACTGAGTCTTGGTCATCCTCTTTTAGAGATTTCGGTGAAACTTTTGCTGTTGCGTTAGACATATCAAAAGCTTTTGATAGAGTCTGGCATAAAGCTTTGATTTCAAAATTGCCCTCTTACGGTTTCTATCCTTCTCTCTGCAACTTTATCTCAAGTTTCCTTTGAGCTCTATTGCTGCTGTGGTAGACGGCTACTGTTCTTCTCCTAAACCTATTAATAGTGGTGTTCCTCAGGGTTCTGTCCTGTCACCCACTCTCTTTCTATTATTCATTAATGACCTTCTTAACCAAACTTCTTGCCCTATCCACTCTTACGTTGATGATACCACCCTACATCTTTCCACGTTCTTTCAGAGACGTCCAACCCTTCAGGAAATTAACAGATCACGGGGACGCCAGGAACGCCTGACTTCCGATCTTTCTAAAATTTCCGATTGGGGCAGAGAAAATCTAGTAGTTTTCAATGCCTCAAAACTCAATTCCTCCATCTATCAACTCGACACAACCTTCCAGACAACTATCCCCTCTTCTTCAATGACACTCAACTGTCTTCCTCTTCCACAATGAATATCCTCGGTCTGTCCTTTGCTCATAATCTTAACTGGAAACTTCACATCTAATCTCTTGCTAAAACAGCTTCTATGAAGTTAGGTGTTCTGAGGCGTCTCCGCCAGTTTTTCTCGCCCCTCCAACTGCTTACTCTGTATAAGGGCCTTATCCGTCCCTGTATGGAGTATTTTTCGCATGTTTGGGGAGGTTCCAGTCACACAGCTTTGCTTGATAGGGTGGAATTGAAAGCTCTTCGTCTCATCAACTTCCCTCCTCTGACTAACTGTCTTCACTCTTTTTCTCACTGCCGAAATGTTGCATCCCATTCTATATTTTATCGCTATTTTCATGGTAACTGTTCTACTGATCTTGCTAACTGCATGCCTCCCTTCCTCCTGCAGCCACGCTGCACAAGGCTTTCTTCTTCCTCTCATCCCTATTCTGTCCAACTCTCTAATGCAAGAGTTAACCAGTACGCTCAATCATTCATCCCTTTCACTGGTAAACTCTGGAACTCCTTCCCTGCATCTGTATTTCCAAATTCCTACAACTTGTCTTCTTTTAAGAGGGAGGTATCGAGGCATTTGCTCCCCTAATTCTGGCTGACGGTTTTGGCACTTTTTCTACTCTTTGGAGAGCCAGCTCAAGTGGGCTTTTTTCTAACTTTCTTTTTTTTGCCCTTGGCTGGCCCTCTTCCCTACGTAAAAAAAAAAAAAAAAAAAAGGTTGATCAACGTAGAAAGGGAGTTAAGGTACATGAAGGAAGTGATGTCGAGTCTAATGGACAAACAGGACAGACTCATAATGGAAAACACAGAGTTGAAATTGAGATTAGCAGAATGTGAGAAGGTCAGTGCAATCAATCAGGGATTAAACAAGGAGATACAAGAAATAAAGAAACAAAATGACATACTGAAAGCCACATGTCATGACTATGAAAACTTCGTAAGGAGCTTGCAGGTTAAAGTACAGGATGGAATTGTGGACAGGGTAGAAGGTGGATTGGGTGAAAACAAGCTGAAGGAACTATGAAATGTATGGAAGCAGGAACAGTTAAATTTTCAGAGGCAATAAACAGACAAATTCAGGAAAACACAAAAGTCGCTGTATTACAAGTAATTAAAGAGAAAGAAGATCTTGTGCGAGATACAGTGGATAAGAGAAAAAGTTTTGTGATTTTAAGATGAAGGTTAAGGAAAAATCCAAACAAATTCACAAGAGAACGAGAAGAGAGAGAATTGGTCAAAACTATTGTTAAACAAGTTCAAGACAGCACAGACCAGGAGGTGGAGAAAGTGATCAGGTTAGGAAGACACAGTAAAGGGGGTAAGAGATCAATGAAAGTGGGAATGAGATCCCAAGTGGCAGTAGAGGAAATTATGGCTTGGAAAGGGAAGCTGGCTGATGATACTGAACACAAGGATACAGGCAACCCCCGCTTAACAAAGGGGTTACGTTCCTAAAAAAAAAACTTTCGTTAAACGAAATTTCGTTAAGCGAACCAATTATAACAAGTTTAACCCATGACTTGAATTTCCATTGAGAGTAAACAAAACAAGAGTGCATCATAGTACAGTATAAGGTTTAATGAAAGTAAAAATTATGAAGTTAAACATTTAAGCAGTTTAATTTAAGACTAAGTCATTATAATGTACACTAATATATGTATGTAAATAACTTTATAATGTTGATGAAATTAAATTTATGAAAGGAGGGAGAGTGGAGCGGGAAATATGCTAGCTGGTAACCTGTGGAATGTAAACAAAGGGCGCATCATTGTACCGCATACAAAACTTATGTACCACATTTCCACAAAGCTTTTCATTTTATTCATTGCAGAGTCACGAGTTAAGGTGGTTCTTTTAGCTTACAAGGAAGATATGATCTCACCAGCCTTCTTAATAGAGTCTGCTGACTTGAAAATGATAGACAGTAGATGGAGTCAAGCCACGGTGGGAAGCAATGCTATTAGTTTTCTCGCCTCTTTCGTGTCTGTGAATAATATCCAGCTTCACTTCTAGAGTAAGAGACTTCCTGGTCTTCTTAGCAACGCTAGGCAACATTGCAAGGCGTTTTGGTGGCATGTAGAGCGAGAGAAGACGAGCTGCTGCTGACACTGTTATTGTTTTGAACTAGGGGGAGTGGGTGGTGCGCGTTTTGTCCACGAGAGGCGCTGGTGTATTCAAAAGCCTGTTGGCTTGCATGATACGGCAGGGCTTTCAAACTTGGAAAAAATTACTTGGATAAAATTTTGTTAAAGCGAGTTTGGTGTTCGTTAAACGAGCAGATGGTAGTAAAAGGAAACCTTTGTTGTCGCGAAATTTTGTTGTGTGAACCTTCGTTAAGCAGGGCTTGCCTGTATATAGATAAAGAGAGAACCGAGAAGAGACGGAAAAGGAGAAAGTGCAAAGAAATGAAGGTAAGAAAAAAAAAAAACGAGAAAAGGATGGAGATTGAGAAAAAGAATTTCTACTAGAGGGTTCTAGACATGAGACTAAAGAAGTGGTACCTATGGAAGAAAGAGGAGGTCGTGGAGGAGCCAAGAAATTAAGAGTGATTTATACTAATATAGATGGGTTGTTATCCAGCAAGTTGGAAGTTAGGGATTATTCACAAAAGAAAAAGCTGGATGTAATGTGCATCGCTGAAACAAAACTAAGAGAAGAGATCCATGTTAACTTTAAAGAGGAGGGATATAATAGCTGGAGGAGAGACAGGAAAGATAAAGGAGGAGGAGAAGTGCTAATAATGGTTCGTGATAATATATGTGTGGAGGATATGCAATATGAAGAGGACAAAGTGGAAGTAATGGGAGTAACAATCAAAACAGGAATTCAAGAAGAGAAAAATTATAGTTACATATGTGCCACCTAAGAAAAATACATGGGGAAGTGAAGAACATAAAGATATGCAAAGAGAGGAGATTAAGTGCCTAGATAACATGACAAGAAGAGATGGAAGAATACTTTTAGTTGGAGACTTTAACTGTAAGAAAGTAAACTGGAGAGAGATGGAAGTAATGGATAATGCTGGACAGTGGAGCGAGGTGGTGTTACAGTTGACTATGGTTAATGCAATGGATCAGTGGGTGGAGGAGTCAACAAGGTACAAGGGGGAGGAAGAACCATTGTTGCTTGACCTAGTATTCACAAAAAGAGCAGAACCCCCTCCAATCATGCAGTACCTTAGTCCAATGGGAAAAAGTGATCATGTGACATTTGAGTTGCAAATACAGGAGGAGGATGGGATAAGTTGCAGAGATGATTACAAAGGAGAGAAATTAAATTATGCAAGAGAGGATTTTGAAAAATTAAGGATTTTTTTGCTGATATTGAGTGGAGAAACATTATATATGGAAAGACAATACAAGGAAAATATAAAATATTCTTACAGAAATATAATGAAGGAGTAAAAGAAATTGTACCTGTTTATAGAGTTTTAAGAAAAAAAAAAATACACACTTGGTACAATGCTAGATGCATACAGGCTAAAAAGGCAAAAGATAAAGCTTGGAAGAAACTCATAAAACAGAGAAATGACAATAACAGACGGCAGTACAGGGATACGAGAAATAATATATTAGAGTAAGGAGAGAGGAAAAAAGCAACTTTTAGAAAGATGTGGTGAATAAAAGCAAAGATGAACCTAAACTTTTCTACAAGTTTATAAATGGCAAAACAAAGAATAAGGAAACAATAGAAAAAATAATTAAAGGAGGGAAGACATACCAAACAGAGAAGGAAATGTGTGAAAAAATGAATAAGAGCTTCAAAACGGTGTTCAATGCAGAAGATTTCACAGAACCTAATGAAAGAATGTGAAGAGCAATTACTGGATCCAATTAGGGAAATAATTACAAATTCAATATATGAAGGGAAATTTCCTATAGAATGGAAAAGAGCCAACATAACACAAATATTTAAAGGAGGAAAGGCAATTGAACCACTAAACTACAGACCAGTGACTCTTGCAAATGTTTTGGGGAAGTTGTGTGAAATAATTATCAAAGAAAAATGGGTTAAATTTCTAGAAGAGAAACAAGTCATATTGAACAGACAATTTGGGTTCAGGACAGGGAGGTCATGTGTATCAAACTTATTAAGCTTTTACTTGAGAGTTATTGCACGACTGGAAAACAGAGACGAATGGGTGGACACAGTATACCTGGATTTAAAAAAGGCTTTTGATAATGTCCCTCATGGAAGACTACTTTGGAAACTAGAGAACATAGGAGGAGTGCTAGGAACTTTACTAGAATGGACAAGAGTTTATTTGAAGGATAAGGAGATGAGAACTGTGATCAGAGATATCTTGGGGTAAAGTAACAAGCAGAATGCTGCAAGGGTCAGTGTTAGCCCCCATTATGTTTCAGATTTATGTAAACAACATTCACATAGGGATAAACAGTTTTACTAATTTATTTGCTGATGATGCAAAGCTGCTAAGAGTTATCAAAACCAGGGAGGACTGTCTGCTGTTACAGAAAGATATTAACAAGCTCTATGAGTGGAGTAAGAAGTGGAAATTGGAGTTTAATGCCAAGAAATGTCAGATAATGTAATTAGGAAAGAGCAAAAGAAGAGCAGTATGGAACTATTTGATGGGAGAGGAACAAATAATGAACACTAAAGAGGAAAAAGATCTGGGAGTGATTATATAGGAAAATTTGAGCCCCGAAAAACACAAAAGCAAGATATTTGGATTTCATATAAAATGTTAACTAATACAAACAAGAGTGCATTTCAATACATGGACAAAGATAAGATGAAAAAAAATCATCACAAGCCTGATACGCCCAAGGCTGGAATATGCAGCAGTGGTGTGGTCTCTGAGCTCTAAAAACGATATAAGAAAATTGGAAAGGATACAGAAGATTGCTACAAAGATGGTATATACCAGAAGTAAAAGACCTAACAAAACAAAAATTAGACAAATGGAAACATGGAGACAGGACACTATGAGCTCCACTCGAACCTTGTACAATACAACTAGGTAAACACACACACACACACACGGGCTACTATCGCCATAACCCAGAGGTTCTCAAAGGAAATGAGACTACCAACCTTAGAAGATAGAAGAGAACATGGGAACCTAATAACAATGACCAAGATAGTCAATGGCATTGAAAAGATAGACAAGGAAAACCTGGTGCTGGTGACAGAAGATGGAAGGACAAGAGTAAATGAAAAGATCAGGATGAGGCAGTGTGTGAAGGATATTGGAAAATACAGTTTTCCACACAGAATGGTGGAAAAGTGTAATGCATTAAATGATGAATTTGTTACTGTACATAATGTGCATAACTTTAAGGAAAAATTAGACAAATGGAAACATGGAGACAGGACACTATGAGCTCCACTCGAACCTTGTACAATACAACTAGGTAAACACACACACACACACACGGGCTACTATCGCCATAACCCAGAGGTTCTCAAAGTGGTCGATATTGACCTCCAGGGGTCGATCGGAACATCCAAGGGGTCGAAAGGGGGGTTGATGAATAATCTGGGGTCGGTGAATGTTTGCTGCTGGAGTAGAAGGGACCATTTAATCCTCCTACTTGAAATTCTTGATAAATAATTAATGATGTCAACATTGAAAGAAAAGGTATGTTGCATTGAGGATGTTTTACATGTATACTTGTACACCAACATATTTTCTTACTGTGTGATACCTTTTTATCGTACTTGATAGCTACTACTACAACTACTACTATTACTACTACTAAACTACTATTACTACTTATACTGATTTTGGCATCGGTGTTTATCCCTTGAATTAAAAGCTAGGGGGTCGATAGAAAATTTCAAACTTCATTGGGGGGTCATCGAGCTAAAGTTTTAGAACCCCTGCCATAACCCATCTCTCAAACACAATAGCAACAAACATCACTGGCCCCTCCCGATTCTAGCCTTGCGAAAGTAGGAAACGTAACACACGTACGTCCACCTGGTAAGCTTATTACATTCCCAGCGGTCCGAGTTCGTGTCTTTCTCAACACCAGGTGTTGCAGGCCAGATTAAACCGGGAGGAAGATCCGGGTGGCGGGATCTTCAGAAGAGCGGATAGTGCCGTGCCACCAGTACAATAACAGCGGTCAGCTTTCATGGTTCCCTCTCTACAGTGTTATTTAAGCGTTACTCTTTTGGACTAACGAGTAATATGAGATTAAGATAAACACCAGCGTTCCTTTACAAGTATGTGTTTATTGAGAGAGAGAGAGAGAGAGAGAGAGAGAGAGAGAGAGCGTGCTACTGTAGTGAGAGGTCTACCGCCATATGTGGCCTACCCAGTACCCAGGTGCAGCCTGAGGTCTACCGCGTGACCCGCGTTCCTCAGGGACCCTCCCCGCGTAACAGAGGAGAATTCAAGGCTGTGTTACGTTGCCCTCTAAAGGGGGTGTGAACTACACGGTCTGTTCATACAGCAAATGAATTTTTCCATTATACGGACATGAGTAACAAATTGCACTGCAACCTGAGCCTGTGTGAAATATTAGAATTAATATTTCTCTTTGTATTAGATATACCAATGTCCACAGTAACGACTCTAACACGAAAATCTACCAGTAGGTACTGTAACTGACTGATTCAACATGTGCGAGAGGTGTGTACAGCCATAGTTTCTCATCAACGACGAGGAGAGATGGTAGGAACAACATATAACCCCATCCAAATTGATGAGGCAAGATTTGCTGGTCGACGGAAGTATACAACCGAGGAAGGATGCTGAATGGAGACAACGCTCCTCTCTCCGAGTCCGAGGACAGTGACGCAAAACAAGAAAACAGAAGTCATGGGCGTAGAATTGATGGGCCTTGGGTTTTTGGTCTTAAACAAGGCTCAGACTGTCGGTACTTTTGGGTGGAATGGCGTGACCGCAACACTCTAATCCCTATTATTGAAAGGTAGTGTGCATATGGTTCGGTGATTCACTCAGATGAGTGGCCTGCTTATAGCAACCTAGATGCCATGGAGTGTCAGCATTTTACAGTGAACCACCAGCAACCTTTTGTGGATCCAGTGACAGGAGCACACACAGCCAGTTGAACGGTAGTGGTTGGACGCTAAAAACGGTGATTCTGAAGAGAATTTTTACCTTTCTTCCTTATCTATTAAAGTCATTCCTAGGATATGTACAAATTAAGTGTTTATTGCTAAAATAAAAGTATGGAAATGTGTGATATCCATGAGGGAGGGATAACGCAGCGGTAGACCTCACGTTATAGTGCTAACGGGAGGTAGATTTCACGCTATAGTGAAGTAGACCTCACGCTAAAGTAGCACCGAGAGAGAGAGAGAGAGAGAGAGAGAGAGAGAGAGAGAGAGAGAGAGAGAGAGAGTTAAGAGGAAGGGATTGGGGGGTGATTCCACCATATACTTAACTTCGTTACTATAAAATATCTTAACAGTTACGTTATAAGTACCACTTCAGTAATTACAGGCACCTCAAAATTTACTCGTTAGTGCGTGTACAAGCGATCACTTTACATGTTATATATATATATATATATATATATATATATATATATATATATATATATATATATATATATATAATTGTTGCAAGGAAAATTAAGGGCAATCAATAACATGTAATTACAAATTTTCATGTTTCAATAAACAATCATGAATCAGATAACAAAAATGACAAACACTATTGGTGTCGGATGAATTCTGTCTAGACTGTTGAACTGTGAATGTATGTGCAGGGATGGAGAGTGGCAGGGGGGAGAGATATAATTTATCTTGATAATCATTTTGCTTATTGGATCTTTCATACTGAGTCTTTTATTCACTTACGTAACGTCTTGACGTAGTGATCTCATCTCGAGCAATAATAATGATGATGATAATAATGATGATGATGATAATAATAATAATAATAATAATAATAATAATAATAATAATAATAATAATAACAATAATAATAATAATAATAATAATAATAATAATAATAATAATAATAATAATAATAATAATAATAATAATAATAATAATAATAATAACAACAACAATAAGAAGAAGAAGAAGAAGAAAAAGAAAAAAAAGGAAGAAAAAGAAAACTTTTGTGTAATATTAACATAAAATCAAATCCTTGGTGTGTTCGGTCTGTCCGTCTGGCTGCCTCATGTGTTTTGACGAAGGTAGTTCAGAGGATACATACAAAAACTTCCCACCTTGAAATGGTTGATAACTCTCGTCGAAAAATGCCGATATCTAACTAGTTCCCACAAAATAAGGTGTTGGCAAAACAGTATTGGTGCAGAGGGTGAGGGGGAGCGGGACTGACGTGCATGTGGATCGGTTCCTACGTTATTTTTTCTCTGAATTACTAACGCGTTCCTTGCATAAAACAACACATCCTCAGTGATGACAGTTAACTGAGCAGCTCATTCCTCTGATGCAACATTACTGTAAGCGGATGTCTACTGATAATATTGAATGAAACACTATAAAGCAAACAACAAAACAAAACAAAATTATTACAAGACAATTATTACAATGGCATTCCTGCAATCAGTAGAGCGTTTTATTTATTTATCTATTTATCGCAATCTGTAAGTTAGAAACGTAAGGATAAAAGGCGTGTTCACCTACACTATGTAAATATCTCGTTAATTGTAGAGTTAACATTGAAAACTTATAGTTATAATGACCACCACCTAGTCATATGGATCTCTCTCTCTCTCTCTCTCTCTCTTAGATAATTATCAACTAGAAGTTGGCAATGAACAAAGTTGTGTAAAATTTTTCGTTTTACACACACACACACAAAGGTTCATCATAAGGTGGTTAAACCTAAATAAAGTTAGTATCTTTTAATCACGGGTGTTT